>NC_056728.1:1210111327-1210151327 GCF_019279795.1 Protopterus annectens
GAAGGGTACAGGGATTCAAAAGTCAAGTGCATATCATATTTGGTGACAACCAAGGACAGCTGACCTGTTGCAAGTGTCCTTTTCAAGGAGCATTCCAGGAGTACCGTCTTGTAAAATAACTTGCAGAGTTGCACAGTAAACAAATGAAGGCTGAGGGAATCAGACCATGTACTACAGAAACAGCTCTTTAAAAACTCATAGCTTTACTCTTCTGCACTAAGTGCTGGACAAGCTGTTACAGCCAAAACACATGGCATTCCATACCCATGTGCCTGCAAAAAGAAGCTAAATTAAAAATGCATTCATAGTTAAAATATTAACATTAAACTCATAGACTTGAAGTTGTCCAGTTTCTTCACAAACTAAATAAAATTTCAACATAACAAGGAAGCCAAGGATCTCATCCAAAGAACCCGTCTCATACATATAGTGATGTTCATATTAACTAGGCTTGCAGTCCAGGGGACCAGTCAGAAACTTAGCTCAAACTTCCAGTTGCTTCAAAGTACTGTCTAGTAAAGGGACTTGCTCAAGAAAAGGGCATGATTTTGAGGGGAAATCACAGATGTTCTGCAAAATTCAAGTCTAAATCACTTCAAAAGTTAACAAAGTAACAGATTTTGCATCAACATATATTTTATTGTTTATCCTTTGCTAACTGGTCTAGTCCCATTAGGCTAGTGGCCTCTTTCCAGGCAAGACCATAGGTGGTATTTAAACTACTAGGGAAATTTAGCCAGGGTATCAGGGATATGGTTTTCAATAGATGCAGTGGAATCTTCCACATTCACCTGAGCTACCAACAACTTATGCCTTTTGGACTTTGGTTATCCGTCTCGTCCAAAGGACAGCATACTTCTTAGTTTGTTGCATCCCCATTAAGCTACACTGCAGTGTCAGCAACCAATCGACCTGGTGTGAGAATAGAATTCACAGTGTTCAGCACTCAAGGCAAGTGTGGTACCTGTAGTCACGCTGACAGTGACTATGAACCAGAAAACTATGGAACTCTATGACTGATATTAACAGACTATTATCCTTAGTGAAATACAAAGAAAAAAAAAGGTAATGGAGGCTTGGCAGTTGGTTTGGAAGATTAAGGCTCTTGAATTCCAAAAGTTAAAGCTCAGGATTTGACTCCAAGCAATGTAGTACCCCTAACTGGGGGCGTTTATACAGACAGCAGATGGACGCACACACACATACACACACATACACATACACACACACACACACACACACACACACACACACACACACACACACACACAAACACACGTGAGCTCAACAACAAAAATATATATCCTGGAAGAGGAATGCTGTTACTCAAATCCTGACTTTGCGGTTGTCTCGTGCTAAGACAGCAGTGCATTTTTACTTTTTAGGCTGGTTCCCCCCTAGCCAGCACTAGGGCCTAGGCAGCCTCTGATAGTACCCATAACATAATTCTGTCATTTCAGAAATGTATTAGACTTGCTGTAAATGCTAAGCAAGTGATATCTGCATCCAGTTATTCAGTACTAAACTCCTTAACTACCCCTTTTGGACTAAAGGCTTAAACAGTGGAAAATTTCCAAAAATGCTGCAAGTTCAAAAAGTGGAGACACTACAAAATGAAATGAAATTTCAGATTCTTTATTCTATGAAGCACTAGCATCAGGTGTGCAATGCAGCCTGTATACTCAGCATAGATGGACAGCTTTTGCTTCTTTGCAAGAAGAGGGTTGAAGTGGCTAATACTGTCTATCAGTGGTGCATACCTTGAAACAGATACGGCTGAAGTAATAAAATCATATATTTTCAGACCAGATAATATTCACTCCGAAGTGTTAACCCATCACAAAATGAAAAAGGGGTGGTCAACAGACTAAATGAAGGACTTTAAACCTTTCTTGAAAGTATCATTTTATTTGAAAATGTAATGGGCACATTTTCTATATTCACTAATATAGAATGGAAGTCTTTTTTTTCCCTTAATGATCTTGGAAGACTGAATACTCTGTAAAAGAAGCCTCAGTTTACAGATAAGAATGAGGTAGCCAGCAAGATCTTTATGTTACCTATCTGTCTAAAACCACAGACATTCTACATTAAAAATTACAGTGAAAATGACAGTGAAACAACCTAAAAAATTAAAGACCTGTCATGGAAAAGGAAAAATGAAATGATGAATGTAAAACAGATGAACCTCACTGCCTCCACCTCTTTTTACCAACAGAGCAGCACAGATAAACTTTGTTTGCACTACTAGGTGCCTATCCTTGCATCTTTCTGACATTACAGTAAAATAAATGCTGGTCTTACATCTTTCTGTTCTGTAGCATGTTTATATTCAGTCTAATGCAAAAACCGTCCAGTACTCACCATGGAGAGATCGATCTTTTTTATGTCATAGTCCATATTTATTATTATAGGTTCATAAGTAGGTACTAGGCTATCAGCCTGAGGGTCTATGTAAGCCTAGCCAACAAGGTTCCCTGGCTTACACCACCCAAGAAAGTTATTTTCCTGTGCCATTGTCGAGCAGAGACAGAAGTGATCCCCAGGGTGTATTTCCTATTTCCCATCCACTCATCAAGATTTTTCATGAAGAGTGTTAATGAAGAACTTTGCTTGACATAGATGGGTAGCCTGTTCCAGAGTATGGGAAGTCTCTGGGACAGGAATCTATCCCTCCAGCATGTCCTGTTTATTGTGGTGACAAGGTTTAGGTCCCTAGACTGTGTAGCTCGGAGGGATTGGGATTTCTTTAGGTGTAGCATGTCCATCAGCTCTGGGTTTGACATAGCTTTATATGTTAGGTAGAGATCACCTCAAAGTAGGCGATATGCTACGGAGTAAAGCTGGAGTTTTTTGAGATGGTCAGTGTAGGGCATCTGTTTGAGGCCAACAATCCTCTTTGTGAGGTATTTCTGTGGCCTTTCCAGCTGCTGCAGATGTTTTGTGAGGTACATTCCAAAAGGGGTGTTGTACTCTATAATGAGTCTAATGAGTGTTGAGTAGAGGGGAACAATGACCTCTTTTTTTTCCTGGATGAGAACCCTTTTATGATGAGGTGTGCCATGTAGAAGGACTTCCTGACTACTGTGGCGATGTGTCTATCAAAGGACAGACTACTGTCCACCTGGGTCCCAAGGTCTCTTGCCAAACATTCAGTGTTAAGTCTATGCAGTAGTTCATGGGTACGGAGTTTTTACCAAAGGGGATGACAATGCACTTTTTGGCATTGAGCTTGAGGCCATGGCTCTGACACCAGGCATCTGTCTCAGCGAGGCCCTTCTGTAGGTTTTCCACATCATTTGGGGACTTGACTATGGTTCCTAGTTTGAAGTCATCTGCGAACTTCATTAGCCAGAGGCCTTCTGTGTTAGCCTATAGTTCAGGGAAGTAGATACCAAATAGGAGAGATCCCATGACTGAACCCTGTGGTGCTCCACTTGTCACTGATTTGAGATCAGATTTAGAGTGTGCAAATTTTACAGTGTGGGTTCTGTCAGTGAGTCAGTTTGCAAACCCATCTTGTGACGTAGGGATTTATACCGGGTTTAGTGAGTTTAGCTATAATTCCATAATGAGGGATGGTGTCGAAAGCCTTAGTGAGGTCAAAATAGGCTGTGTGAACCACCTTACCCTCATCTACAGCTTTGGTGACTGCCTCAAAGAAGTCAATCAGGTTCAGGAGGCATGATCTGCCTTTCACAAACCCAAACTGGGTGGGATCCAGAGTTTGGAGGTTACCAAAGTCTTTGTTTATGAGTTCCATGATGATATGTTCCATGGCCCTGCAGACCAGGTTCGTCAGGCTAATAGGGTGATAGTTCCCAGGATCAGTGGTGGCTGCCCCTTTGTGGAGTGGGATAACTGTTGCTGTACGCCATTCAGTGGGCACAAAGCCTGATGTGAGGCTATGATTGAGCATGGTGCTTAGGTGGGGAGCCAGTTTGTTCTGGAGTTTGTGTAAAATGCAGCCTGGGGGTGTTGTCCGGTCCCACGGATGCTGTGTTTTTGGTTTTAGAGAGTGCAGCTTTTACCTGCGTAGTTGTGATTACAGGTATTCTGCATTCTTCCTGTATAAATATGGGCCCTGTAGGGGGTGGGGGGTAAAGTTAGCACTGAACCTATCTGCCAGGATGTTGGCAATTTCAGTTGGTTCTGTAATTTTCATGCCATTGTGCTGTAACTCAGAGCAGATCTAGGTGTTGCCATTGAGATTCTTGACATAGCTATAGAATGCTTTGTGGTTGTCCTTAGAATCAGTGGCGATTTTGTTTTCATAGCTAGCTTTGGAGGATCTTATAAGGGATCTCAGCTTCTTACTGAGGCTGACCAGGGAGCTCCTCCACTCATGGGATTTTACTCTCTTTTGCAACAGTTTCTTCCTTCTGTTGTACAGTTTGTTTATGGCAGGGGACCACCAGATTGGCTTCATTTTTTGAAGGATAGCATCTTGATTCTGTTTGGGATAGCACAATCCGTGCACTCATGTGAGTGCTTATAGAGTGCATTTGTGTAGGATTCAGCAGTCATAACTGTATTGTCCATCTGCATGGGTGTCATGAAGTTCACCACTTCTGTCTTAAGAAGCATGAAGTTGGCTTTGGAGAAATTTTTTACCATGGTTTTCTTAATTGGGGGTGAGGGCGGGATGTGGATATTAAGGGTGATTAGCTTATGGTCGGATCGGACCAACAAGGAGTTGACTTCAGGTGTGGAACACCGGTCACTCATGTTGGTAATGACTAGGTCTAGGATATTGTTGCCCCTGGTGTGGGTGTGGATAAGTTGATCCAGGGCATTGGAGTTTATGAATTCCAGAAAGCGTTGTGTGAAGCAGTTGGTACATGAGTAGTTTTCCCAGTTAATGGTGGGGTAGTTGAAATCACCCATTATTAGGGTGTTTGGTTGAACCCTAATATTTTCAAGTACATTAAGAAAAGAGGAGTGGGAATCTTGGGGCTTGGTGGGGGATCTGTAGCAAGCTACAACTTGGATTGCAGTTTTGCCCAGAGTTAGTTGCACTTGTGACTTGGATAACCTCGGATGCATTATGCTGAGCAACTAGCCTGGAGGTGTGGATATCCTTAATGAATATGGACACACTTCCACCTTTGGTGTTCCTGTCCAGGTTACATGGCTGAAAAGTGTGGTATGAGTTATAGCCTGGTAGTGCAGGGGTGCTCTCTGGAGCCTTGAACCAGGTCTCAGTCACTGCACAGATTTCGATGTTCTCCATTTTAAGGGAGCTCCTCGAGTGAGTACATTTTGAGATTTAGACTTCTAGCATTGAGTAGCATTAACCTCAGTTTTTGCTTGCCTGTTCCTGTTACGGTGTTGAATTTGTCATTTGAACCTTGCCTAAAAAAGGCACTATAGGGGCGGCAAGAGCCTTAGCCAGAATCCGGAATCCCAGGGGTGACAGGTGCAGGCCATCTCTGGCAAAGCATCGTGGCCATTATGCAACATCTTCACTCAGAAATTATTGTCCTTTTAAACAAAATAGCAATGCATCTATTTTTATCAAAAGCAGTATTTCTCCTTTAAGAATCTCAAATTTTTTTCTTTACAAAATCAGAAGTTTCCTGTTAGGGACTGCTATTTTTGGCTTAGAGTGTCTGTTATGGCATTTAGGGCTAATTTCATGAAAAAAAATTGTGCACTGCTTGTGTAAACTGAATTTTGTGGGAAAGAAAAAAATTATGGAAGAATGGGCACTAAGGTGTCTGATGGCGTAATGTTTATACTCACTTTGTGACAACCACCATGACGTTTTTATTCTCAGTGTGTGTGTGTGTGTGTGTGTGTGTGTGTGTGTGTGTGTGTGTGTGTGTGTGTGTATGTGCATGCGTGCGTGTGTGTGTGTGTGTGTGTGTGTGTGTGTGTGTGTGTGTGTGTGTGTGTGTGTGTGTGTGTGTGTGTGTGTGTGTGTGTGTGCAGGTTTTTCAATAGTACTGACAGGGAATTTCTGTTCTACTTTTATTTTTTATAACCTAAGGGATTGGGAAAAGTGTTGAGTGTAAGTGTGCTGCTTATGAACACTCACTGACATTTTACCTTCACACCAACTCACTCCAGCAATGCTTACTACTTTTGTTGTGTCTTCTCCCGGTCACAGCAAGGATACTCACTCTGCTCCAGCTGGCTCTTTTCCTGCAGTACTTAGAAACATATTACTTACCAAAGAGTTCTTGCCAGTGTTGCAGACTCAGCTTATGCCTCAGCCAATAGTGAGTGAATCTACAGTGGCCATTTTGTACTCTTTAGCTTACTTACCTCTCTAGCTTCCTCTGTTGCATTCCTTTAGGGCATGAGCAGGGATTCAGACATATCCTCTTTGGCAGTTCCCTTGTCTGATATGGACATGGGAGAACCATCTTCTCTATGTCTGGGACACTATCAAGGAGATTTTTTTCTCAGAGTAACTGGGGTAACAGAACACTGTATTGGGTAAATGTCCTTCCTTCTTGATGGTCCTCTTCTGCTGGAACTTCTATTAAGAAAAACAAAAAGTTAAACATTATTCATCTGATGAAGTTATTACCATTAAAAAAAAAAGATCAGTTTCTTACCCTGGATAGACAGACAGACATTACAGGCAGTAAATCCTGTTATGCAGAAGCCTTTTTAGATGGGCATTCCTTGCCAAATTATTCCTGAGGAATCAGCATCTAAGGATTCTGATTTTCACAGAGATAGGGTTTGTTATTCTGCAGATTCCCAAGCTCAACTGTCAGCTTATGAAGAAAACTTTAATTCATATCCTCCAGTGAAGGATTTTTCCTTTGATCAGATCATTGCCAAGATGAATGAGGTATTTTTTATGAGAACAAATGTATGTTCCCCCTGAACTGAGAAGACTTTATGATATATTACAAATGAATATACCTCATTCCACTAGCATCCCTCCAACAGTACAGCCCTGGAGGACTTGTTGAATGCTGCAATTATTCATGCTACAAAAAAAAAAGATAAACTGTATAAGGTACATCAGGCTAAACTGTATAAGGTACATCAGGCTAATAAATTTCATTTGTTCACCTTAGGTCAGACCCATATCATCTTCGGTAAGCAGCTCCCAGATACCAGGATTAGGAAAGTACTCTTTGCAAAAGCTTCCTGGTCTACTTCACCATGAGGTTACTCATAAATATGTTGATATTTTGTGAAAGTAATAACTAGGTGCTTTGGGTCAAAAACAACAGTTTTCTGAAAAAAGCTCAGTTAACCATATTAGATGTATTGGGAAATCATTATCAGTGATACCACTTCATGGAAACATTAAACTCCATCTTGAGGATGCAGTCCTTTGGTAATGCATTTCCCCTTGGAAACTAAGGCCTCTATAGCACTTCACAAACCTGTCTTTTGAGACCAGTATTGCTTACAAGACACTGAAAATTAATAGTATGAAACACTTAATTCAGCATATCATTTAGAAACTGAGTGGTCTCCTCTTCTCTGTGATATTATTTCCTCAAATGTCCACCCTACCTCCCTTGATGCAAATATTTTGTTTGTCTCCCATGCAGCCACAACTACACTCCCCGTTTGAAAGAATGACTACTTTCACTTTCTGGGAATATTAAATTCCCTTCTAGATTCACCCTTTGGCAATATAAATTTTTGTCCCAGTTCTACATATTTGCCATGGCTACAACCTCATTTGTCACCCTGTATGTCTATATTACAGGTTTACTGCCAAACTGGATTTTCTTGTTGCTCCAAACTATTTATAACTATGTTGCATATACCCTGCTTCTGATCCCTGATCAGACCAGGGCTTCATTCTCTCTAACAGCTGTGCCAAATGAATAACTTATTTTGTACCTTCCTGAGCTACTTCAACTTATATTTATCTCCTCCCCCAGTGTGAACTAACCAAAGCATTTAAATTCAGTCTGAGTGCTGAAGATGCCCCATAATGATGTTTTAATTCAGGGACTCGTAAGCTTTCCTCCAAAACACAAACACACACACACGCACACGCACACACATGCACGCACACACACACACACACACACCTGTCAGTTTTCTATCACTTTGAATATGACTGAAGACTCTAAGCAAGGATGCCTATATACACTTAATACATTTTTACTGACAATCTGCATGCCTTTAGTAAAAATGTAGTGTTGGAATCTGTTTAATCACTTAAGCTGACGTAGGGAACTCTGTCATTATAACTACTGCAGTTTCCCAATACATTAATAAGACAATTTGTCCCACGCTTTGCTTCATACTCCCAAAATACCTGGATATTCATCTCAACCATTTCTTTTCGGACCAAAGATAATACCATTCCCAAGTACTGAATCTAATGGACTGTCATCAGAAATACCATTTATGATGCTTTAATCATTGTGTTACTCAAAATAAGAACTTTATTTTAGATGCATGTTGACTAACTCTCTGGACCATGATCTGTTTGAAATTCTCCAGATTTGTTATAAGGCATCTACAGAAACAAGTCGGTCTGTAACAGGAAAAACAAGGAACTCTTAATTTGCACATTTCACCTCCCAACATTACTCTTTAGGTTTCACACAACAAAAATGGCTGCTACCAAGGTCTCAGATGTGCCAGTAAAATAGTAGAACAGACAGTGAGAGACCTTGTTAGGACCTCTTGTGCGACAGAAAAGACTTAAACATATGCTCATTTATCAGGACTGATACAATAAGATTGAAGGAAAGTAGCATCATTTGAAATCACACTGCTACAGGGCAAAACAACCTTCCTTAACACTTTCCATATATTCCAATCTCAATAAGCAAAATTACTTCCTAGGTATCCAAAATAAACACTCAAAAGACTTTCAAAAATGTTGGCAAGCTATCAACTCCCTTTTAAAACCTGGAAAATGACTACTCCCACTCCCACTTCCTCTAATAATAGTAGTGGCATTGCTTCCCAATGAAATCATCACTTTATAGACTCTATCCAGTTACTATCAGGAGAATTATCCATAAACAACCCCACAACCACCTCTACCAAAAATCCAAATAACATGCCCTCTTTTACTCTCTCACCAGTTCCCGCCTCCGCAATTAAACAACTCCTCCTAAAATTTAAACCTACCACCCTCGCAGCCAATAACATACCTGCCAACTTCCTAAAAATAGCAGCAGAATGCTTATCTTATCCTGTTTCAATTCTGATTAATCGATCTATTCAGGAAGCATATGTCCCTCAACTCTAGAAAGTCTCATATCATTCCCCTCCACAAAGGCTGCAGTTCCTATGACTTCTCTAATTATCATTCCATAGCCATTCTGTCTCCCTTATCTAAACTTCTTGAAAAGTGCATTCACTCCCAAGTCATGCAATTCCTAAACACACATAACCTCCTCTCTCCCACACAGCATGGCTTTCACCCACACCACAGCACAACCACTGCTCTCCTCTCCTTTACTAATCTGGGTAACCAATACAGAAATGAGAACAATTATGTATCTACTATTTTTTTTAGACCTATCCAAAGCTTTTGACATGGTCTCACACACAATACTATTAGATTCTCTATCCTCTCTAGCCTTTGCACCTACTACTATCTCCTTGTTCAAAAACTACCTGTCTGATAGACAGCAACCTGTCCAATGGCAACTACCATAGGTGTACTACAGGGCTCAATTTTGGGCCCACTTATTTTCTTCATTTTACATCTACATACTTACACCCAGCATGCTCACTCATACAGTATGCAGATGACTCTACACTTATCTGCTCAACCTCATCTCTTCCCACCTTACAAAAGCTCACCCAAGAATCCTTTATCTTTGTTGAAAGTTGGATTACCAACATCCAACTTATTCTAAACCCCACAAAGACTAAACTGCTCCTGTTTACCCCTAATAAATGTAAACCATCCCCCCTCGCCTTCTCCATTAATTCTAAAAATGGCACTGTCATCTCTCCAACCTCCCATACTAAACTCCTCGGTGTAGAAATAGACATAAATCTTTTCTTCGATGTATATATTGC
The DNA here is from genome assembly GCF_019279795.1 of Protopterus annectens. NCBI lineage: Eukaryota > Metazoa > Chordata > Ceratodontiformes > Protopteridae > Protopterus > Protopterus annectens. The sequence continues at coordinate 1,210,121,306 of NC_056728.1, forward strand.
TCAAACCATTAAAAAGGTACACAAAAAATGAGAACTCTCGATAGACACAAAAAATTCCTCACAGATAAGGCACGGATTACCCTTGCCCAAACTCACCTACTGTCCACTCTTATGTATGCAGCACCAGTCCTGACCCATACTAGAAAAACTGATCTTGACAAACTTGCGTCATGCTACAATAAAATTGCCAGGTTTGCTAATAACTCTGATTTTAGAACACATCACTCTCAGGTACTAAGAAACTTGCAATGGTTAGAACTTCCACAATTACTCAACTACCATCAACTAGTCATTGCTTTTAACATCCTGAGATACCCTGACAAAACTACTGCATTAAATCAGCTACTCTCTTACTACCGTACCAATCTCCCTCTTTGCTCTGCTGACAAAACTCTTCTCACTGTCTCTAGGGCTAATAACACTGCAGGGAAAGCTCTTTTCTCTCACACCACCGCTAAAACTTGGGACAATCTTCCCACCTCTATGTCATCTGCTTCAAATAACTTGCAATTCAAAAACTCGCTCAAATCATATCTTACTAAGAACTGGAAATGTCCATGTATTGCATAAATATCTCTGCGTTTTCCTACTCTCCTTAGCTTCCTTCCTTATCTCACCTACTGTAGATAAGCCAGTTAGTAAGCATGATAACTCAAACTCTAGACTTCCTTGACAATGCATATGTTTGAAAACATTGTTTTTTCCTTTTTTTGATATTTTGTATGTCACTGTGCTATGTCTGTTCTATGTCTGTAAAACTTTATTATATATATATATGTTAATTTGTGGAGCTTTTCTCCACTGGCCTCCACTGTAAATGGGCCGTGTCCAGTCGGACTATCCCAGTTAACAAATCTAAAATAAAATAAATAAATAATTAAAATTCCCAATTGACTTTGCCAAATGCTTTTTCACTGTCTAGGACCATCTAGCTCTTATTCTGCTTATATCGATTGTACAGTATTCAAAATCATTTTGAAATGTCCTTCTGGCTTTAATAAAGCCACCTTGAGCTAAATGCACCAGAGGTGTGTTGAGAGTTTCCCATAGAGCGCTGTAGGTCAGTAACTACTAATTCAGTAGATTTACCAATTTTGGGAAAAACAATAATCAGTGAATTATTATCCAGCTCATTGCAAGTGCTCCCTTTATTTAACAGCTAACAAGTCTTATCAATATAAACAACAGTTCTGCTTTAAATATTTGATAAGAATCTAACCATTTCCTATCAGACCCAGTTACTGTACCACCATTTTACATGATGTATAACTTCTCTTGCTTCCTCACCTGATACAGCATTAACTAGATGATACTTTTCTTCAGATAAAGCTGGTGACTCTGCAGGCCCTCGGTACTGATATTTCCTTCTCCAAAATCCTCATAATTGCTTAAATTCTGAGCTATCAACATGCCCTGCATCTTCAGCATCTATGAGTTCTCGATTGCAGCCTCAGTCTATCTCCCTTTTTGCCTTCAAACTAAAGATTTCATAACATATTTCACTGTCTCTAAGTGAACTGAAGTTACACTCCATGCACTCATGCAGAGTTTTTCTTTCTTACAATTTGAGCAATCATGTTTTAAGTCTTTTAGATGATGGGTTTGACTTTAAGTCCTTGAGTCCCTTAATACCTTTTATGTAAGCTAAAAAAGTGCAGCAAAAAAAATCCATGAATCAATGAGGTACCAATTTCAAAAATGACATGCTGATCAATGAACAGTAAAATTTTATTCCACTTCAGTTAAGCACTTTCATTCCATAAAAGAACTTCATCAGAATATTCGTTGGCTTTGATTCAGCATCTCTTCTTCAGCAGCATAAACAGTGATGCACCTGTTTGGCTGGCTGTATGCTCTTTCCTTTTGACTTACTGCTTTTATAATACACCATCCCATTAAAATATACTATACTAAATGTGACACTCTTTAACAACCAACTAGGAACTACAACAGTTTGTAATCCAACTGCATCTGTAAGATGCTATCTCTGGAAAGGGTTGAAGGATAGCATAATGGTTAAGGTGTTCAGCTTACAAACACAAGGTGCAGGGTTTGATTCTCACATGGGGTAATTGGCTAGGCTTAAAATAGCCCACAGGGGCAGTTAGCCTAGTACTAACCTAGCAACAAGTTAACTAAGTGTTGTGATGCCAGGCAGAGTACCTTGAAATGCCTTTGAGTGAAGGTAGTAGTGGTTGTTTAACAGTTTAAAGGCTAAGCTATTTTGGACAATAGTTACCATTGTACGCCATCCTGTTCTTTTAATAACATGCAGTGATATTCAGGGGGGGGGGGGTGTTAGTGAGATAAAGTAAAGAATACTGTTTTCTGTGGCTTGAAGGATTGCAGCACTTTTAGAAGATATTTATAGTAGCAGGAGAAGGCTGTAATCCAGCAGAGGCAGCAAAACATTTATTGCCATGGAATACCTGGCTTCATTGATGAACAGGTCAAAAATATTGTATGCAACTTTAAACTGATTAAGAACTCTGTGGACCTCTGTTTCCATTTCTGTATATAATGTAAAACTGAGGCTCTTCTCAAGTAGAATGTCTAGGCATCTCTGATTGGCATTAATAGCCAGCATCTAGACCGTTGGGTTGATTATGACTGGGTTGCCAGCTTTTTTGATGAATTCAGTAGCTAGGCAAATTATGTACCTACCAAACCTAATTTATACAAGCTATCAATCTGGCTGTTTATCAGAAAGAGGTCTTCCTGAAGCTATAAGTTTGGGGGTACAGTTAGAGGACATATTGACCAATAGTATTACTTTATTACCTCCCTAGGCCAGGCCTGCAGTCAGTGAAGTAGTAGAGGCTGTTCTCAGTATGGATGGGGGTAATCAGAAAGGCACTTTAATCCACAGATTGGTAACTACAATAAATTTCCGATTATGGGTTCACTTCCAGGCTTTCAATCTGGCACATGTACAGACTTCTCTCTCTCTTAATATATAAATATATATATATATATATATATATATATATATATATATATATATACATACATACACACACACACACACACACACACACACACACACACACACACACACACACACACACACAGGGGATATAAAAAGTTTACACACTCCTGTTAAAATGCCAGATTTTTGTGATATAAAAAATGAGACCACAATAAATCATTTCAAAACTTTTCCCAACTTTAATGTGACCTATAACCTGTACAAATCAATTGAAAAACAAACAAATATGTTAAGGTAAAAATATAAAAAAATAAAAAACATACAATATGCTTGTTGCATAAGTGTGCACCTCCTTAAACTAATTCTTTGTTGAAGCACCTTTAGATTTAATTACAGCATTCAATGTTCTTGGGTACACACCTGCCATCAATTAAAGTGACTCTGATTAACCCCAAATAAAGTTTAGCTGTCCTAGTAAGATTTTCCTGACATTTACTCAGTTGCCTACTACAGCAAAACCCATGGTTCACAGAGAGCTTACAAAGCATCAAAGGGATCTCATTGTTGAAAGGTATCAGGAGAAGGGTACAAAAAAATTTCCACAGAATTGGATATACCATTGAGCACAGTGAAGACAGTTGTCAAAAAGTGGAGAAAATATAGGACAACAGTGGCATTGCAAAGAACTGGACATCCCTCCAAAATTGATGAAAAGACAAGATGAAAACTGATCAGGGGGGGTGCCAAGAGAACTACAGCAACACTGAAGGACCTATAGGAATTTCTGGCAAGTACTGGTTGTCTACTACATGTGACAATCTCCTGTATTCTCCATATGTTTGGGCTATGGGGTAGGGTTGCAAGACGGAAGCCTTTTCTTACACAGAAAAACATCCAGGCCTGGCTAAAATTTGCAAAACAATACATCGACTCTTCCAAATGGATGTGGGGAAATGTGTTATGGGCTGATGAGACCAAGGTTGAATGTTTTGGCCACAATTCAAAAAGGAAAGTTTGGCGGAAAAACAACACTTCACATCACAAAAAGAAAACCATCCCCACGGTGAAGCATGGTGGTGGCAGTATCATGCTTTGTGGTTGCTTTTCTTCAGCTGGAACTGGGTCTTTAAAAAAGGTGGTGGGAATTATGAACAGTTCCAAATACCAGTCACATTTGGCCCAAAACATTCAGGTGTCTGCTAGAAAGCTGAAGATGAAGAGGAATTTCACCTTTCAATACGACAATGACCCCAAGCATACATCCAAATCAACAAAAGAATGGCTTCACCAGAAGAAAATTAAAGTTTTGGAATAGCCCAGCGAGAGCCCAGACCTAAGCCAAATAGAAAATCTGTGGGGTCACCTGAAGATGGCTGTGCACAAGAGATGCCCTCACAATCTCACAGATTTGGAGTGCTTTTGTGAGGAAGAGTGGGCAAATATTGCTAAGTCAAAATTTGCCATGCTGATAGACTCCTAGCCAAGAAGACTGAATGCTGTAATTAAATCAAAAGGTGCTTCAACAAAATATTAGTTTAAGGGTGTGCACACTTATGCAACCAGCTTATTGTCTGCCTTTATTTTTTATATTTTTCCCCTAACAGATTTGTTTGTTTTTCAATTGAATTGTACAGGTTATAGGTCCCATTAAAGGTGGGAAAAGTTTTGAAATTATTTATTGTGGTCTCATTTTTTATATCACAAAAACCTGGCATTTTAACAGGGGTGTGTAAGCTTTTTATATCCACTGTGTGCATATATATATATATATATATATATATATATATATATATATATATAGATATATATATATATATAGATATATATATATAGAGAGAGAGAGAGAGAGATAAAGATAGATATAGACATATATTTATATGATTAAGCAACAGTAAATTGAAGTTTGTGCAAGTATCAAACCACATTCCTTTGAGGCCAACACTTCATAAAGAAATTTTCCCAAACAAGCAAAACATTGACACCCGGATGACTGAAAAAGAAAAATAGCTTCAGTTTCTAATCATGCTACCAAAATCCTAAAACAACCTTCAAACCACATTTTTCTGAACAGTGGTACAGTTAGGAAAAGGGGTTTTCTTATTGTTAGGTGCAATTAGTGGCTCAGGGTTAGGGTTAGCATGTGTGAGTAATAGGGGCAAAGGGGCTAAACCTAACTTTTTTCATGACCCTAACCCTAATCCTACACATTAACTTATGAAAACCCATTTCCCTAACAGTATTGCTACAAATGACTCTCAGCAAAACATGTACACACACATGCACACAGACACACACACACACACACACACATACACACACACACACACACACACACACACACACACACACACACACACACACTCCATCAAACATGCATAACAGTTCCCTTAACCTAGCCATTAATTTAATTTTAACTTGCAAATACTCCCACATGGGCATGTCGACCCACAGAATCACACATACACACCACAAAATCTATCTCAATAGCCTAGCCGTTACTTTAAGCTTATTTTGCAAACACAAGCTCCCACACTCCCACACCGTTTCCCCCTTACCATACTCACATAAATAATAAATAAATGAATACATTTGACATAAATAATACTTGACATAAGTTCTTCCCATGCACTTCCCCAGACGAACATACTGTTGAACAAATTATTATTTGACAGAGGGTCGGACAACCATGAGTATATACGTTAGCAAAGCTGAGTCTCATTGCGTTCAGGATAGGCATATGAAATGCTTCTCATTAGTCTTCAGTCATGCATTTATGTAAACAAACCCAGCACGGGGAAAAACAACAGTCATGTGCAGTTCTGTCATGTTAAAAATAAAATAAAACAAACTAAATATGCTTACTTCACATAATTATGTAAAATGTAGAAAACACTTTGTTCATACACGTATTTTTCTAGTCTCTCCTAAACTTCTACTTTTTCCTTATAGTGACAGATTCTAAATAGTTTTCCATGTCCCTGATTACGTCTTTGTACTTCAGAGAGATATCTGCTGGATTCTGTTTGTAATGACACTTACTTTGTCTTGCAAACAGCATATATTCTCAGTGACTAAGTAATGATGGCATTTATCGTATTCTATTAGAATTTTAAGGAACTCGAGCTTCTTAAGCCTAAGTGTTCCCATTTTATTTCAGGGCCTAGTGCTCTTGCCCAAAGGAAAAAAAGTGTTAGGCATAGTTATATAATCCATGAGGTACAGTCTCTCAAAAGAAATATTATTATAGTATGGCAATATTAGTAGAATAATGAAATTATTTTTTAATTTGAAACTGCAAATTCTCCAATTAATGTTTATATTTTATTTGTATTACTATACTTTCCAAATCATTGTTGGCACAAGTACATAATCCCTCTAGTTTGCTCTCTCCCCAAAGTACATAGGAACTTACAAGCTCCTCTAGAGAGACCTATTATTTCACAGACAGGGGTCCCCTAAAGTATTTCAGCTTGGTTTTAAATTGTGTTTAAAGCATTTGTCGCTTCCATGACTAGCATTAAAGAATAGAGGGCAATTTATAGGAAATCTGAAAAAGAATAGGAATATTACTATTTTTTTTGTAATAAAGGTTGTCACTTGTTTATATATTTCCTTCAAATACATTTGGGTCCTCCATGTTGTTTCCTCTTTTTTGGAGGATGGCATTGTGAGGAAGTGTTTTGCATGTTTACTTAGTTTTTGCTTCCATCAAATTTTTTTTCTACTTTAGTGATATCTTATAGTAGTTAAAAGGCACAGCAATAGCAGCATGATTTATATTCAGTCATCCTAAAGTTTTTGTGGGTTACCTCAATCAAGAATATTGGTACACATAAGAATATAAAAAAAATCATGTAGTGTTTTATAAGCATTCTATAAATTATATAGTTTTGGAGTAAAATGACCACAGGATCTTTTTAGATTGTATTTAGGATATTATCAAGGTGAGAATGGTCATAAGATGCTGTGTTCTTAGAATATCTATGAATATATAGTCTATAATGACAAACCTCTTATCTGATTCATATGACTGCATCTGAGTCTAGACTACAAATTCTCATAATAGATAAGAATTAAGAATTTGGTAAATTATATACCAAATTTTTAGGATGACAGCCAATAGTGAATTTTATATAAAACATTTTTTTCATACAAACTATGGTTTATAGAATCATATAATAATTTTGTAAGATAAATGTCCAAAAAAAGCAAAAAAAGTCAATTGTAAATAAATCATATTTCAAAGTAAAGTTAGACATAAATCACTGAAATATACAAGAAATTACTTTAAAATTTTAACTAAGACATCATTCATACTCCAACAATTGTTGGGTCATCTCTATCATATCATGATGTGGTGGATGCAGCGGTTGTGTTCTGCACTATAGGTCAACTCATTTTCCAAATAACTCATAACTATATTTGTTGTAGAAAGCACTTTTCTTACTAGTAAAATAAGGTTTACTATCATTTTGTTGAACAACACTTACCCAGATTTTAAACTTGCGTACTCACAAAGGTGACTGGTGAAAACAATGATGCACAATATTTCAAATGCTTAAATCCAAAAGCACAGAAGTAAGCGGCTCTTGCAAAATCATTGTTGACCTTAACAGTGACTTTAAAGTACAATTCAAACTGGCTCGAATGTTGTTTTTACCATATTTGACATACGGTAAAAACTGCATTCACATTTTCAGCCATTTGAGTCGATGAAATGACTCAAATATATTCTGTCTTGCAACAAAATGATAGTAAACCAATAAAATAAATTGTTCTCCAATACAATACCCAGCAGTTTCCCTAAAAACTGATTAAACTCACTTGTATGCAATGTAAACCTATTTAGCCAGAAATTAACATCTGCATTCCTTTCCAATATTAGTCATAGATGCTGGTGTGTGAGGAATATATATCAAGCATACATAACCAAGAGTAACTACTAATATACATATCATTCATTAACTTCAAAAAGTCTGTGCTATCTTTCACTCTGCATAGAGGAAGGCCTTGAGATTTATTTCAAGAATGGCTGACAGTTTGGTAATGTTAATGAACTTTTCCTCACTGGAAAGAAAATAGCAGATTTATGAATTTTTAAAGGAACAGAAATCTGTGGTGTTAACTGAATTTTCAAAATTACAAAATTAGCCTATTATTAACAACTGTAAATAAGAAATTATCTATCGGTTTCTTAAAATCATACACTGGGTATATATTTCAGTATCATATGCAGTGGAATCCTACATTTCCAAAACCCCACCCTTATCAGTTTTAATAATCATCTTGTCTTAATTCATGATATGGAAATTAAGGTTTCCTTTTCATGCCTCTTAAATATTTTGAACATAATTTCTAAAGAAAACTATTTTTTTTATTATATAAAACTAGCAGTGCACCTTACGCAGGGTGATATGGTGGCTGAAAAGTAGATTTTCTGAAATAAAAGGTAAACATATCATCTGAAACAACTTCCACAAGAAGAATGAGAGAAGTCAAATTTGATAACAGTGTTTGAAGACTTGTCCAAAATACTCAAAATCAGTTGCATTACAGAATGTGGATCTCTCTTCAAAATACAACCCAAACTCATTTAGATATAGGTGCCATATTAGAAGAATAGGTGGCCTATTCAGTTAATTTGCATTAGAAAAATTAATAACCCATCTACAGCTCCTATGACTGAAAGCCACATTCTTTTGACAATTGTTACAGTCTCTATTGAATTTTTTACGTTTCTGCTTTAAGTCAGACTCCAGTAAGTGAATTTCATTTAACAACTGCATATGCAACTGCTAATACTGCACACTGTGTCTTACCTCATAGCTGTCCATATTTTTTAAAAATGCCCTTAATTTTTTCTCACAATTTAGTTCCATGTATCCTGAATGTACAAAGTGGATTAATAAGTTCCAAATTAAAAGTACCAGCATTTAAAATGTATCCATAATTTTGGACCTTTTTCCAATAATAATCTTTTGTTTTCTCCCTAATTCTGAGGGTAAAAGCATTTGACTCATAAATGGACATATTATTAGTATATCTTTCATCTGGGGCATTCAAAATAGCCATCTGAATCATAACTACATAGATTATCCAAATTATATGATAATCTTTGTTGCTCTGAGTAATATTCTTTCATAACTCCATTATTAATTTCAAATTATTTTTCATAGTATGACAGTGAACATTTAAATAAACCCATAAATTTGGTATGTTGTACCTGGCACCTTTGTGAAAGTTTCATCGGATGCACCTTTCATCTTGAATTATAGCTCTTGTATGTTACAAAAAAGCACCTAAACAGGCATGTCCAATGGTCAGCTTCCAGTGATGTCTCATGCCCACCTGGTGAATCTGGGCATACTGGGGCAATGCAGCAACTGCCTCATGTACACAGACAACCCTCTCCTCTTACCACTCAACACTACAACCTGCGAGAGATGCACTTACATAGCCAAATTGGAAGCAAAGCTCTCTCTAACCAAGATTGTGCTAGACAGTCAAGAGGAGAAGGTTAACACCTGCACTACACCTCAAGCAACACATAGCCCTTTAAAACCCACACCAACAACACCCCCACATAGCAACACTAAACCCACATATGCAGAGGCCCTTAACATTAACCTGCCCAAGCAACAAGGACCTCCAAAGCTGAAACGCAAACAAACACCAGTCACAACCAAAGTGACACATAGCTCACAAGACCAGTGTGCCACCCAACAACAGCTCCTAAGGCAAAGAATATGTACCCAACACTTTAGTCATAGGTGACCATATAGTCAGGCACACTGATGTCCCACTCACCAGGCTGAACAAAGATAAAATTACAGTCAGTTGCTAGTTGGGTGCCAGAACCCGCCACATAACACATGCACTCAAGTCACTCCACAACAAGTACAAATATGACTCTGTCATTGTCCATGTTGGAGTGAATGACTTGAGACATACCTCACTGGACTACAAGAAAAGAGAAATGGAAGAACTCTTGGATCATGTGAACCAGGCAGATATGACCTTAGCTGTGGGTAGCATCCTGCCTTCGCCCAGAATGATACCACAGTATAAGGAAAAAATGATTGACTTCAACAATTGGCCAAGCTTCTGGTGTCATTCAAAGAGGATCCAGTATCAGTCTGCCTGGGAAGACATGATCAACAAACCATGATGCTTTGCCAGATGTCACCCCTGGGATTCAGGTTACTGGCTAAAGCTCTTGCCACCCCTATAGTGCCTTTTTTAGGCAAGGTACAAAGGACAAAACCACCACCATAACAGATACAAGCATGCAAAATCTGAAGGTAATGCTACTCAATGCTAGACGTCTAAACCTCAAAATGCACTCTCTCAAGGCACTCCTAAAAATGGAGGACATTGATATCTGTGCAGTAACTGAGACCTGGTTCAAGGCGTCAGAGAGCACCCCTGCAATACCAGGCTACAACTCTTACCGCACTTTTCGGCCACCAAACCAAGACCAAAACACTAAAGGTGGAGGAGTGTCCATATTCACCAAGGATATTCACACCTCCAGGCTAGTTGCCTAACACAATGCATCTGAAATTCTCCAGGTGCAACTAACACTAGGTAAGACTGCAATCCAAACTGAAGCTTGCTACAAATCCCCCACCATGCCCCAAGATTCTCACTACACCTTTCTAAACATACTGGAAAATATTAAGATACAACCAAACACCCTAATACTGGGTGATTTCAACTACCTTGCCATTAACTGGGAAAACTACTTGGGTACCAACACCTTTCCCCAACGGTTCTTGGAATTCATAAATTCCAATGCCCTGGATCAACTAATCCATTGTCCCACCAGGGGCTCCAATATCCTAGACCTGGTCATTACCAACATGGGAGATAGATACTCCACACCAGTGGTCACCCCCTCATTGGTCAGGTCTGATCATAAGCAAATCACCCTTGGACATCCACATCCCACCCCCACCCCCCAGTAAGGAAACCTCTGTAAAAAAAACTTAGCTAAAGCCAACTTCATGCTACTCAAGTCAGAAGTGATAAACTTCATGACACCCATGCAGACCGGATCTGAAAGTTTGACTGCTGAATCCTACACTAAGGTACTGTACGAGCACATCCACTCATGCATGAATTGTGCCATCCCAAATAGAACTAAGATGTTCTCCTCCAAAAAAAGGAAGCCAATCTGGTGGTCCCCTGCCATAAACAAACTATACAACAGAAGGAAGAAACTGTTGCAGAAAAGAGGAAAATCCCAGGATGCAAAAAATTCCCTTACCCGCCTCAGTAAGAAGCTGAGATCCCTCATAAAATCCTCCAAAGCTAGTTACAAAAATAAAATTGCCAAAGATTTCAAAGACAACCACAAGGCATTCTATAGTTATTTCAAGAATCTAAATGGCAATGCTCAGATCTGCTCTGAGCTACAACAGAAAGGCATTAAATATACTGATCCCAAGGATATTGCCAATACCCTGGCAGATTGATTTAGTGCCCAGCTTCACCCCACTCTCACCCCCTAAAAGGCCCATCTCAATACCAAAAGATTGCTAAATTCTGGTAATCACGACTACACAGGTAGAAACTGCACTCTCCAAAGCTAAGAATACAGCATCCATGGGACCAGATGACATCCCAGGCTGTGTACTACATGAACTACAAAATTAATAGGCACCTCACCTAAGTGTCATGTTTAATCATAGCCTCACCTCAGGCTTCATGCCCACTGAGTGGCGCACAACTACAGTTATCCCACTCCACAAGGGGGATCCAACTTGGATTCTGGGAACTACTGCCCCATCAGTCTGACGAGCCAGATCTGCAAGGGCATGGAACGCATTATCATGGAACTTATATAAACAAAGACATTGGCAATCTTCAAATACTAGACCCCACCCAGTTTGGATTCGTGAAGGGCCGATCTTGTATCCTGAACCTGATTGACTTCTTCGAATCAGTCTCCAGAGCTGTGTATGAGGGTAAGGTGGTCCACACAGCCTATCTGGACCTCACCAAGGACTTCAACACTATCCCCCACTCTGGAATAATTGATAAACTTAGTAAGCTGGCCATAAATCCCTACATAACTTGATGGTTTGCCAACTAGCTTACTGACAGAACCCAGACTGTAAAAGTAGCCGACTCCAAATCCAGCTCCAGACAAGTGACAAGTGGAGTACCTCAGGGTGCAGTCCTGGGACCGCTCTTGTTTGGCATCTAGTTCTCTGAAGTACAGGCCAACACTAAGGGACACTGGCTAACAAAGTTCGCAGATGACTGCAAACTGGGAGCCATTATTGAATCCCCAGATTATGTAAATATTCTATAAAAGGGCCTTACTGAAACAGATGCTTGGCGCCAGAGCCAAGGGCTCAAGCTTAATGCCAAGAAATGTATAGTTATCCCCTTTGGGAAAAACCATGTACCCATGAATTACCACATAGGTGGCAGTACACTAAAAACCATATGTGTGATGAGAGACTTAGGGATACAGGTGGACAGTGGTCTCACCTTTGATAACCACATCACTGCAACAGTCAGGAAATCCTTCTATGTGGCACACCTCATCACTAAGGGCTTTTCATCCAGAAAAAAGGAGGTCATTGTCCCACTGTACTCATCCCTCATTAGACCCATTATAGAGTACAATGCCCTGTTTGGTATGTACCTCACAAGACATCTGCAACAGCTGGAAAGGCCGCAGAAATACCTCACTAAAAGAATCACAGTACTAAAGCAGATGCCCTATGCTGACCATCTAAAAAAATTCCAGCTGTACTCTGTGGCATATCGTCTACTCAGAGGCAAGCTCTGCTTAACAAACAAGGCCATGTCAAACCCTGAGCTGCTGGACATGCTCCACTTAAAGAAATCCCAATCCCTCAGAGCCACACACTCCAGGGATCTAAACCTTATCATCACAATGAACAAAACATGATGGAGGGATAGGTTCCTGACCCAGAGACTCCCCATACTCTGGAATAGACTGCCCATACATGTCAAGCAGAGTGCCTCCTTGGCCCTCTTCAAAAGGAACCTTGACGATTGGATGGGAGATAGGAAATTCACCCCGGGGATCATGTCAGTTGCCCTGCTAGACAGGGGTCCAGGGAAGTAAATATTGTGGGAAGAAATATCCAGGGAATTGTTATGGCTAGGCTTGTATAGGCCCTAGGGCTGATAGCCTAATACCAAACTATGAACCTATGATTTATTAATTTAATAAACAATAATGTTAAGGAATTCAAATTGAGATTTGTCATGAATTATGGAAGTGAATCATTCTGAATTATGCAGGCTATAAATTCATAGATATTCCAAGGTCAATGAGTCTAATGACAGTTCTTACTAGGCCAGAAACCTTTCCCACTCTACATTTTTTGTACCTTGGATGGCCTTGCATCAACTTTATTTTAAAGAGAGAGATAGTGAGTCACACTGTTTAACAGGCAGGAGAATGTTATTCCATACATTTGAGAGTTGTAGGGTTATAAACATATCTGTCCACCAAATGTATTCATCTATTGGTGAAGATTTAGGTCCCTGGTTCTAGTATTTGTAAAGAGATTGGACTAGCAGATAAGCAGAAAGTCTGGGTCATTTGAGTTTTTAATGGCACAGTGAGTCAGACAGAGATATCCCCTCAAAATCTATAAGTAACTGACTACAGGGACAGAGTTCCCAGCCTCTGTTTACAGCTCACAGATAGACTTGTGATCAGTTTTGGTTATGAACCTTTGAGGGTGTTCAAATTGTTTGTGTACTTTGTGATGCATCTACAAGGGGGGTTTGTACTCCATAATTTGTCAGTCAATGCTGAGTATAAGGAAGTGATTACCTCTTTAGACTTTGATGATATTCCTTTGGTAATTAGTCAAGATAAATAACATAATCCCCAAACAACCATGATTACATGATCATCAAAAGAGAGGGAGCTATCAACTCAAATATTTAAGTCACTAACCACATTCTCATTTTGTAGAGGTGTGCTGTCTACCATTATGAAGAGGGAAAGTGTTGCCTAACAAAACGGATGATGCTGCGCTTTAGTTTGAGCCTAATTTTAGTACACTAAGAGTTTACCAGAGATTGTTCATTCTGAAGGGTTTGAGTATTATCTGGTGACTCAGTGATAACCCTTAGTTTGTATCTGTCTGCAATTTTTACTGGCCAGAGGACGTGGCTCTCTGCTTGGGGATCTGAGAAGTAAATACCAAAAATGAGAAATCCCAGAACTGAGCCTTGAGGGAACAGCTGATGAGGCACCTGCAACCTGCACTGCAGGGGTTCAGTTCTTCACTCAGTTTAATAGCCATTTTACCACACAAGTCAAATTTTCAAGCATTTAGTGTTGATAAGATGCCAGCAAGAGGAATAGTGTTGAAGCCCTTGGCCAGGTAAAGATACTCCATGTGCAATGCATGGCCTCTGTAACCCTTTCAAAGAAATGTATCAGATTAAGTACAATACCCTTCATAAAGACAAACTGCTGGAGATCATGTCTTGATATCACAGTTGATCAGGCCATTTATAATTCATGCCATGGCTTTGAAGAGTCTTTGTTAGCTGATAGGTCTGTAATTACCTGGGTGGTCATAAGACCACCATTAAGAGGGGCATCACCACTGTTGTGTGCCACTCATCAGTTACAAAACCAGTAGCTAAACTTATTTTAAACAGTTTGAGAAGTCTGTCTGTATGGTCATGTCTAACACTGTCAATTAAGCAAAGAGGTATATTGTCAGGTCTCAGGGAGGGAGTATTTTTGGTCTTGCATAGTACTTTTGGTACACAATCTTTAGAAAAAAATAACAAAAACAAACAAAGGCAGCAACAAGGGGCAAAGACTCCTGTGGTTCGGTATAAAAATCCATGTACCAGTAGAACAAGCGGAATCACACACGGCAAAACAATATCAACTTCAAACGTCCCAGTGGAATAAACAGTGACGCGGACTTCTAAAAACAGTCCAAAATTTATTAAAGATTGTTAGCGCTTTCACCTTGCTGGCTTCATCAGACAAATGCTTAAGAAATTTGGAAGCATTTAAATATTGCTTCCAACTCACCTATTGGTACAGACAAACTCTGACATCATCATTCAATTCAATTAAAGTTGCAAGGCAGAAAAACATATATATATATATATATATATATATATATATATATATATATATATATATACAAAATATATTAAAAGTGTATAAAACAAACACATTAAAATGCAGAATTGCAAAATAATATATATATATACTGAATACATATAAAATTCACAAACATAAAATAATGCAACTCTGTCAAAGGCTTAGATGTTAAACGGAACATAATGCCCATATGGTAACACTAAGTAGATAATCGTGTCAAAATCACTGGACACTCAGAAATAACATACTATACAATTAAGGTTGTCCTAGTCACCTTCGAAACACTCAAGCCCCAGACTATATTCCCAACAGGGTAGAGCAGGGGCAACATGAAGTGAAAAACTTTACATAGTTCAGAAAGGTATAAAATTACATCTTAAATAAACACAGGGTGTTACACCTCCCACTTCATGTATAAATAAAAATAAAGATGAAAGTTCTAACATTCTAAGAGGGGCACCACCTCTTATAAAACACAAATGAGCTTGTGGGTATCATGCGATGCTATAAAACCACTGACAAAAGGAAAAGCCTGGGTAAAGGACACAAAAAAACCATTCAACTACCCTTCTATTAGAAACGGTTAACCTTCTGTTCCGCAAGATAGGTCTAAGGGAAGCTTTATCATTTAAGCCTGGGACCTTATCAGCTCTCTTTCGTCAGTGGTTTTATAGCATCGCATGATACCCATGAGCTCATTTGTGTTTTATAAGTGGTGGTGCCCCTCTTAGAATGTTATAACTTTAATCTTTATTTTTATTTATACATGAAGTGGGAGTTGTAACACCCTGTGTTTATTTAGGGTGTAATTTTATACCTTTTTGAACTATGTAACATTAGTTACAATGGAATGCCCATCAAAAGGACTCCACCTAAAAAAGGTAGTAGGGGGAAACAAAGGTTTTAGCCAATATGCAAAATCCTTGAAAGAGAGATGCAGGCCATCCTTAGAGAAGTAAGCTGGACTGTTGGGCATCATATCCCATGTTGATACACATAGGTTCCTCCTAGAATGATACTGTTGAGCATCACATCCCATGTTGATACACATAGGTTCCTCCTAGAATGATATCAGCTATATAACCAATTACTGAAACCAATTATCTTTTTTTTCTATTGAGGCATTATTCTAGGTGAAGGAAGGAATCCTCCCAGGACTAGTGCCTTGCATTTGCAACATGCATGGAAAGTTCTGACATATTTCTCTGTATATTGCTTAGGGTTCTACCTCTCAAGTTATTCACTCCTACATATACCACTCCCATATCATGGGTCTATATTATATCACTGAATGTTTAAAAAACCGAACGATGAATAATCGACCCCATGTAAATGAAAGCTTACAATCTTGAAAGCTCAGAACAGCAAGGGGAAAAAAAAAATCGCTGTTCCAAAAAAAAAAAAAATTGAAAGAATACATACACACCCCCTACTTAAATTTACCAACTCCAAGATCGCACTACAGTGCCAAAAATGGCAAAGTAATGGAAGCGGCCAAACAAATTATTTCCCTTATGAAAGCAAAATTCTTTCCCCTGGGAAATAATTTGCTTAAAAGCCGCTTCGCTATTTTGCCTTTTTGTTGTTTTAAGTTCGACCAAGATATATTCGATAGAATGCGTCTTCAGACATCTAATAGGAATCCCATATCATATCAGTATTTGCCAAGAGTTAAGGTCCTTAGGGCCCTTGTCATGCTAGAGATCCTTGCACCTGCAATAGAACTCACTGCATCCCTCTCCTAGTCCAGCCTTGTGATTAATGCGATAGTCACTAAAACCTTTTTATTGCTGCTGTGGTACAATCAGATGGGTATGGAGTGTATTGCCCAGGGTGACTCCTTATGAGAAGTGCACATGAGGTGGTAGAGTGGCATAATGTTCTTGTTTATAGAAGGCTGTGGAAGAGATTGTTTTACAGCCTCAGCAAAATATATTTTGGTGTGATGAGAGAAGGATCATGGTGGAGGTTTATGAAGCTCTCAAAGAACATTTATAACATAGAGGAAGCCTCCACATAATTTAGGTATTTACAACTCTTATTAGTGGGGCTTGCAATTTCTTTATCTTTCAGCATAAGTCAGGTTTGTACTTTGCCTTAGGTGACCTAGTGGGAAAAGATGGAAAATAGTGCCTTTTTTAGGCAAGGTTCAAATGACAAATTCACCACCGTAACAGGTACAAGCAAGCAAAATCTGAGGGTAATGCTACTCAATGCTAGAAGTCTAAACCTGAAAATGCACTCACTCGAAGCACTCCTTAAAATGGAGAACATTGACATCTGTGCAGTGACAGAGACCTGGTTCAAAGCTCCAGAGAGCACCCCTGCATTGCCAGGCTTCAATTCATACCACACCTTTCGGCCACCTAACCCAGAAAGAAGCACTAAAGGCAGTCCATATTCATTAAGGATATCCACACCTCCAGGCTAGTTGCACAGCATAATGCATCCGAGATTATCCAAGTGCAACTAACTCTGGGCAAGACCGCAATCCAAATTGTAGCTTGCTACAGACCCCCCACCATGTCCCAGGATTCACACTCCTCATTTCTTGATACACTGGAAAGTATTAGGGTACAACCCAACACCCTAATAATGGGCGATTTCAACTACCCCACCATTAACTGGGAAAACTACTCATGTACCAACTCTTTTGCTCAACGTTTTCTAGACTTCATAAATTCCAACGCCTTGGATCAACTTATTCACACCCCCACCAGGGGCAGCAATACCCTAGACCTGGTCATTACGAACATGGGAAACCGGTGTTCCACACCAGAGGCCAATTCCTTGTTGGTCAGCTCTGACCACAAGCTAATCAGCCTAGACATCCACACCCCACCCCCAGCCCCAATTAGGGAAACCATCGTAAAAAACTTCTCCAAAGCCAACTTCACACTTCTTAAGACAGAAGTGGCAATCTTCATGACACCCATGCAGATGGACAATAGAGGTATGACTGCCGAATCCTACACAAATGCACTTTATAAGCACTTACACGAGTGCATGGATCATGCTATCCCTAATAGAACCAAGATGTTATCCTCCAAAAAAGGAAGCCAATCTGGTGGTCCTCTGCCATAAACAAACTCTACAACAGAAGAAAGAAACTGTTGCAAAAAAGAGTGGTCAACCTCAGTAAGAAGCTGAGATCCCTCATAAAATCCTCCAAAGCTAGTTATGAAAACAAAATTGCCACTGACTCTAAAGACAACCACAAAGCATTCTATAGCTATGTCAAGAATCTAAATGGGAACACTCAGATCAGCTCTGAGTTACAGCACAATGGCACTAAATATACAGAACCAACTGATATTGCCAACATTCTAGCAGATAGGTTCAGTGCTAACTTTACCCCCCTCTCAACCCCAAGAGGGCCCATCTCTATACCAGAAGAATGCAAAGTTCCTATAATCATGGCTGCACAGGTAAAAAACACACTCTCCAAAGCCAAGAACACAGCATCCATAGGACCTGGCAATATCCCAGGCTGCGTTCTACATGAACTACAGAATGAACTGGCACCCTACCTAAGTACCATGTTCAATCATTGCCTCACCTCAGGCTTTGTACCCACTGAATGGCGCACCATGATGGTTATCCCACTCCACAAAGGGGGAGCCATTACGGACCCCGGGAACTACCGCCCCATTAGCCTGATGAGCCTGGTCTGCAAGGCCATGGAACGTATCATCATGGAACTCAAAAACAAAGACATTGGTAATCTCCAAACACTGGACCCTACCCAGTTTGGATTTGTAAAAGGCAGATCATGTCTCCTAAACCTGACTGACTTCTTTGAAGTAGTCACCAAAGCCATAGATGAGGGTAAAACGGTTCACACGGCTTATCTAGATCTCGCCAAGGATTTTGACACCATCCCCCACTCTGGAATTATAGATAAGCTCACTAAACTAGGTATAAATCCCTATGTCACAAGATGGGTTGCCAACTGGCTCATGGACAGAACCCACACTGTGAAAGTAGCGGATTCCAAATCCAACATCAGACCAGTGACAAGTGGAGTACCTCAGGGTTCAGTCTTGGGTCCTCTCCTGTTTGGTATCTACTTCTCTGAAGTGCAGGCCAACACAGAAGGTCTTTGGCTAACAAAGTTTGCAGATGGCAGCAAACTAGGAGCCATAATCGAAACTCTTAACGATGTGGACAAACTACAAAAGGGCCTTAATGAGACAGATACCTGGTGTCAAAGCCATGGCCTGAAGCTCAATGCCAAAAAGTGTATTGTCATCCCCTTTGGTAAAAACTCTGTACCCATGAACTACCACATAGCTGGTAGTCTACTTAATGCCAAAAATGTGATAAGAGACCTTGGGACACAGGTGGACAGTAGTCTCTCCTTTGATAATCACATTGCCACAGTGGTCAGGAAATCCTTCTATGTGGCTCATCTCATCACAAAAGGATTCTCATCCAGAAAAAAAGAGGTCATTGTTCCCCTCTACTCATCACTCAATAGACCCATTATAGAGTACAACGCCCCTTTTGGTATGTACCTCACAAGACATCTACAACAATTGGAAAGACCACAGAAATACCTCACAAAGAGGATTACTGGCCTCAAACAGATGCCCTATGCAGACCATCTAAAAAAACTACAGCTTTACTCCATCGCATATCGCCTACTCAGGGGCAATCTCTGCCTAACATACAAAGCTATGTCAAACCCAGAGCTGTTGGACATGCTCCACTTAAAGAAATCCCAATCCCTCCGAGTTACACGCTCTAGGGACCTAAACCTTGTCACCACAATAAAGAGAACATGCTGGAGGGATAGATTCCTGTCCCAGAGACTTCCCATACTCTGGAATAGACTACCTATCTATGTCAAACAGAGCTCCTCATTAGCACTCTTCAAGAAAAATCTTGATGATTGGATGGGAACTGGGAAATTCACCCCGGGGATCACTTCTGTGGCTCTGCTCGACAGGGGCACAGGAAAATAAATTTCTTGGGTGGCAAAAGCCAGGGTACATTTTTTGGCTAGGCTTGTATGGGCCCTAGGGCCGATAGCCTAGTACCTACCTATGAACCTATGAACCTATAAGAGGTGAAACTTGCAGGCGGAGCTTCCATCTTATCCAGTGTTTAACTGTTTAGATGATTAAAGTTAATGTAGCACAAGGCAGGTAGCACACTATGCAAGAGAGGGCATCTCAAACTTTAGCAGTCAAAGGGGAGGACATTATCAATTTCATCCTCTTGTGCTCACTAGTGTGAGCAGATAAGGTGAGACATGTAAGAGCGTTCAAAGACATATTTATAATAATGGCAGGCAACTCAGGAGCCATGAAGTGTAAAACAGCAACATAGACTGGCTTGGTAAACACTATGCTTTCTTACTCTAGGGAATGCAGTGGAAAGGCAAATGCATTTTAATAGCTTAGAGGACAGGCTTTGCAAAACGATACTTATATGTTTCCAACAAAAAACAATAAATGAGGAAAGTCAATGAATTATTATTATTATAAGGGGCAGACAACAACAGGCACTTACCTCTGTAGCTGACTGGCCTGGAGCTGCCTTAAAGCAAAAACAAGTCCTGAACTAGACACATAGCTCTGTAGCTGATATGCCTGGAACTGCCTTAAAGCAAAAATAAATCCTGAACTATCCTGACTCTCACTCACTACATAAGAAAAAACTAGGGTGTAATACCAGCAGTTAGACCACTAAAATGTCAAAATGCAATAAAACTATTCTTTAGAATTACTGATATAGGGTTAAATACTGTAGCTAAAGCACATACTGACTGATAAAATGATCTTAAATTAAGATCAAGAAATGGAAATTATACAGTATAAGTAAACTTAACATAAAAGTAGATTTTTGAATATTCACTTCTGCAGTAGTTTAACTCATTGCAACCTAATGATGCATCCAGCCACTTCTGCAGTTACATCCTACTGACAGCTCTACGCATTTAATATGATCTGATCAAATTTACATTAATAATTCCAAAAATAAGCCAGATAAAAGGTATTGAAATATTTTTCCATAATTCCAAATTGTTTACAAAATATTACAAAATTAATATTTACTGTGTTTAGTATGAATTCTAAAATGCAGTTTAAGACATAGAATCTAAATAGTACAAACACAACCAGAAAGAATTAAAGGTAATGAAAAATACCAAGAATTATTTACTTGATGCAAAAAGAGGCAAAAAAGGGCATTACAAGGGCACAAACCACATTATTGGGCAAGCTGAAAGTACAGAAAAGTTTGTTAACTAAAAATGTTTAATATAAAAGTATTTGACAAGGCAATTGGCTCTAGAGTGCAAAACGAGGATGCTTAAAGCAAAATAAGTGTGTTTAAGGCAGAACTGGACATGTTTAGAGTAAAACAAGCACATGAGAAGCATGTTGGGCATAAAAAAGGGCTTAAACAAGCCACAAGAACATAATAAGAAAAGAGAAAAGGGCACAGTAAGCACAAATAAAGCAAGGTGACTGATTGTGTTTGGGCATAGTGCTGTGTCTAGGCATAACTATGACTTTGTATCGTATCAAGGGTGTAATTAAGCTTATTCAAAGTATCTCAGAGTGTGTAAAAGTGCTTAAAGTGTTATTACTGTGCATATATTTCAGAGTTCACTGTGTGCGAAGTGCAACTATTTCATAAAATCCAGTCAAACCATAGTTATTTGAAGAAAAGTTCTTATGCTAGGTGTGTCTATTTGCAAAGTGTCGCGATGACGAAATGCTTCTTGCATTGTAAGGAGTTGCCTAGCAAAGTACCGCCATTTTGTGGATATTTCAGTGTACTGTATGAGATTGTTGCAAGGTGCAAATGTTTCAAAAGAGATTGAATTTGGGTAACAAAAGCCAATTTATTCACATTATACAGTTACTTGATATGTTTCTTGCATTGATAAAAGGTGTTTCTTATAAAAGATTACAAGAGTATTACAGTGCTCGTGAATTGCTCAGTTTGCATCATAAAGTTCTCGAATGTTTATTAAAGTGATGATTTTGACAAATGATTGTGCATGACTGTAGAATGCCTACCTTTATTGATAAAGTTCTAAACAACCACTTTAGCATTTTTGCTTTTACCAATTCTGAGTAAATGATTTCCGTATTCCCACTTTTATCAATCGAAGTTTCAGAAAGCATTGCAAAAGAAATTATTCCGTAAACCTCCATAAAGTATCGAAAAGTTCAAAAAGTTATTCCGTAAAAATTCGTAAAGCACCGAGAAATCTAAAAAGCTATTTCGCAAAGTGCAATACAGCATTGAGAAGCCCAAGAAGTATATTTCGCAAAGTCCAGTTATTTGAAAGCACTGCAAGTTTGTTCACACAATTCCGATAAGCTCAAAGAGAGAAAGAACAAGCATAAAAGCATTGAACAAATTGTGTTTATGCCAATTACTTATGCACATGTGTGTGTGTGTGTGTGTGTGTGTGTGTGTGTGTGTGTGTGTGTGTGTGTGTGTATTTGTGCATATTTGCAAGACCCTTCACTGGTATGTGTTAATATGGCAGACAGATTTTGAAAACTTCAACCACTTGTATTTGATTAGAATATTGCAGAGAACTGGAGAATATTTGAACAAGAGTACGATATTTTCATACAAGCTGCTTATGCAGATAGAGATGCATGTACCAGGGCATTCATTTTGTTAAGTTTAGCAGTATCTGAGGCCATAAAAAGAGAACATTTATTTGTATATGCACCAGCAGTATATGAAGGTGAAGGTGTAGACTGCCATATTGTTGTGCAAGCTGAATCAAGGGAAGACTCAGAGTGTTTGAAGCGCATGTTTAGAGAAATGTGTAACCCCCAAATAAACATTACATTAGGGAAGCATTTGTTTTACACAAGAGATTAGAAACCAGGGGAAATGTTTGCAGCTTATATAATTGACTTGAGGAACAAAGCTAAAATGTGTCGGTTTGGTAATTTGAAAGATGAGCTGATAAAGTACAGACGTGTGGTATTAATAGTGCTGCAGTGAGAAAAACTTTAGTTTGTGACATTGATTTGACATTAAGTAAAGCAACAGAGATTTGTCAGATCCATGAGATGACAGAAAAGCATACTAGTATGCTTACAAGTGACAAAAGCATGGTTTTGATGAGCTCCAGAGCAACCGTAGATCGTATGCAACATGTGGCAAACAGAAACGAGCCTAAGAAAAAGCATAGCCACAGGGTTTCCAAAGAAGGTTCGAAGCTTTCCAGAAAGTTCTAGAAAAAGTGCAAGCTAAACCACCAACTCAGTGTAACACCAACGTGAGTCGGCAAAATCCAGATCTAGCTTTATTGTCAACTGTCACACTTGTGGTTCAAACCATGACTCTAAAACAGTGAAGTCTTTAGCATTTGGTCAGCAATGCCACAAGTGCAAAAAACTGAACCATTTTCAAAAGTTTTGCAAATCAAGCAAGCCACACTCAGTTGTAAAGAAAGGTCACACAAAGAAGCAAGTTGTTCAAGTAGAACTGAAACAGTCAGCTTTCTATGTGGATGATATCTCAGTACTTGGAGAAAGAGTTGATGCAGTAAATTTATTAACAAGGAGTGAAGTGTTTTATACATTCTAGATTAATGAAAAATCCACACAGCTCAAAGTAGACACTGGATCAAAGTGTAATGTTATATCAGCAGACACATTTGCAAAAGTGAGAACCAAAGAACTCAATGTAACCAACAGTGCTAGACTTGTTGCGTATGGAGGTGTAGAAATTCAAACCGAAGGTTCAGTAATACTTTCATGTTATTTGGCTGAGAACTGTTGCAACTTATTATTCTATGTAGTCCAGTGACCAGTACAATCTTTACTAGGTCTCAAAGATAGTTTGAGAATGAATCTGCTTTCTTTTGCCAAAGAAGTTCATAGAGCAGTTCCAAGTTCAAGTTTTTCTGAAGCCATTTTCTCAGAGTATGCTGATGTTTTGATGACAAGTCGGGCAAACTTCCAGTTAAGTATTCCATGAAGTTAGATCCCAAGGTCACTCCAATAGTCAGACCAGCAAGAAAGAGTTCGAATAGCAATGCAAAATAAAGTCAAAGCACAGTTGGACAAGATGGTGTAACAATGTGCGATTTGTCCAGTCACAGAACCAACTGAATGGGTGTCGTCCATGGTAGCCGTTCATAAGAAAGACTCAGACAAAATCTGGATATGCATTGATCCTAGATATTTGAACAAAGCATTAAAAAGACTATATCATCCAATGCGTACACTTTAGGAAGTCGCAGCTGTAATACCGAATGGTCTTGTATTTTCTGTTTTGGATACAAAAAGTTCATTTTGGCCAGTGATGCTTGAGTGCAAATCCTCATTTCTAACTACTTTTAGTATTGTGTTTGGCAGACACAGATTTCTAAGGATGCCATTTGGAATAAATTCTGGAAGTGAAGTCTTTCAGCATGCAATGGGCAATGGGACAATTTTTTTCAGGTTACCCAAGTGCCATATTAGTAGACAATCTATTAGTTGGAGGCAATGGCAAAGCAGAGCATGACAGAAAACTCAAGAAAATTCTAGACAGAGCACACAAAGTAAATTTGAAGCTCATTCCTCTCAAGTGCAAATTCAGACTTCCACAAGTATTCTACATAGGACATCTGTTCACAAGTAGAAGCTTAAGAATTGACCCTACCAAACAAACAGCAATTCTAGAGATGTCAGCACCAGACAATGTGCACAGTTTACAGTGGTTTCTGGGCATAGTCAACTATTTAAGCATATTTATCTCAGATTTTAGTGAGTTGACAGCATCATTGAGATTGCTAACATGCAAAAACGTTGTACGGTCATGGTTAGAACATCATCAGAAGACATTTGATGACCTTAAGCAGAAAATTGCCACCCCACCTTCGGTAAGGTACTATGATGTGAATAAATCAGTTGTTCTTTCCTGTGATGCTTCAAAATTTAGTCTAAGTGCAGTTATTCTTCAACAGAACAGACCAGTAGCCTATGCATCTAGGATATTAGCTCAAACCAAGATGCATTATGCTCAAATCGAGAAAGAGCTTTTGGCAATAGTTTTTGCATATTCCAAGTTTCATAGTTATAGTTATGATTTAGCTGTCCAGACTGAAACCAATCATTAGCCTCTTGTTACCATTCTAAAGAACCCTATGCATTCTGCTCCAGTGAGATTACAAAGAATGATGCTCAATTTGCAAAAGTAGAATTTCAAAGTGGTCTACATGAAAGGTAAATTACGCTATTTGGGTGATACCTTACCGAGATCACATAGAAATTCCACAGAACAGCTTGATGCTGAAACTTTTGACTTTGATGTAATGTCGGTGCATAATTTTTCCACTACTAGACTTGATGAGTTGAGAGATCACACTTTGACAGATTCTATTTCTCAAAAGCTTAATCACGACATCAATAGCAGATGGCCATCAAAGCAATCTAGTGTATCACATGAAGTGCAATCATATTTTCTTTAGAGAAATGAATTGTTGATGAAAGATGGTATTACTTACAAAATTCCTACAATTGTTGTTCCTGCTTCCTTACAGCAAAAATATGTTCATATTTTGCATCGAGGTATCCCAGATTTGTTATCCACTAAGGTAAGTGCAAGAGAACTAGTATTTTGGCCTTCATTATCAAAGGACGTCAATAGAGTTTTTTCTTCTTGTTCAGTATGTAATGGTACCAGAGGGAATTTGCAAAGAGAACTGCTTCAGGTAAGTCCAATACCTGAACTACCTTGGTCTACTGTAGCAACTGATATCTTTGAGTTGAACAATCAACACTATTTGGCTTTCGTAGACTCTTACTCAAATTGGTTTGAAATTGATCTGCTACCAAACTTAACCTCAACAGCTGTTATCATTAAGTTAAAACGCAATTTCTCAGTTCATGGTGATCCACACAAACTTTATTCTAACAATGGTACTCAGTTCCTGGAACCACTAGAACTGTAATGTATATGCAACAAATGACAAAAAAGGCCCAGTGAATCACAAAGACCGACACTTTATTGTAAAAGCAAACCAATAAAATTCCCTAGCTCCTCAGCTTATACAAGCCTTTACAGAGTATGGTACTCGATTTACTAGCCAGTTGTTTCAGAAGTTTGCAAGAGAATGGGACTTTGTACATGTCACTGGCAGTCCTGAATATCCACAGTCCAAAGCAATTACCTGAGAAGTCAAATCGTGTCAATACCGATGTATTCTTGAATCTACTTAATCTCAGAAACATTCCTCTGATGATATTCTTGGCTCACCTGCTCAAAGACTACTTTCCAGACAAACTAGAACTACACTACCTATTAAATCCAGTTTGGCAAAGCCTAATTCTAAGAACAATAAAACCATCAAAGCTCAGTTGTTTAAGAAGTGTAATATCCAGAAATCTAGTTATGACAAATTGAGCAGATTACTTCATTTGTTGAGAGAAGGAGAGTTGGTATGACTCCAGACAATGAAAGGTATTGATCAAATAGGACAGACTACAGGCATCTGTGGTGAGCCAAGATCCTATCTGGTAAGCTCCGAGGGTGTGGAGTATAGGAGGAATTGCAGACATCTTCTTCCTGCACCAGAATCATCATCATTGCAGTCACAACATTGTATCTGTGATGCAAACTCTAAATCAAAGAATGAGTCAGACATTGTTTCTAGACCAGAATGTATTTGAAAGTATGATTCTGTTCCAGGGAGTAATCCTAACCTTCCACAGGTCAACCATTTTGCAGAGACTGTTTCAGTTGCTAAATCTGATTCCCAACATTATGTCACATAATATGGATGAGTTTCTAAGCCTAGTGTGAAATATACAACAGCATGGACTTGATTGTATATATCGGTGCACTTTGTATTGTATAATGCATGTCTTTAGATTATCTGTGATTTCTCCATGCTAAACAATCTCATGACAAATTGCATGATCTATTTCTCAAAGAAGGAGGATGTAGATGAGAGTACAGCATGTGTGTGTGTGTGTGTGTGTGTGTGTGTGTGTGTGTGTGTGTGTGTGTGTGTGTGTGTGTGTGCGTGCGTGCATGCGTGTGTGTGTGTGTGTGTGTGTGTGTGTGTGTGTGTGTGTGTGTGTGTGTGTGTGTGCTGTGTCTTTTAAGAAGCATGCAAGGCTGTGCGTGCAGGTATAAATTCCAGACACGTGCAATCCCTAGTGCCATTTTGTAGAAGCAGCCAGTGAGTGAGCATGTATGATCGCAGTAGTTTGTATATAAGTTGCTTAGTCATAGTCAATAAACCTCTACAGTGATGTGTTTGTATAGGATAAAGCTGTTAAAAGAGAGCCCACAAAAACCCATTTATTCATGTACCAACACGAAAGCAACAGTCCTATCAAAGCCTAACTTAGACCTGGAGAAGGAATCTAGTTTATAGTGCTTTCTAAAAGTATGCACAGAGGATCAGGTTGCTACTCCCTAACCCTTTCAAAAAACATAGACAAAGCCAAGGCTCTGGTAGAATGAACCTTGACACTGCCTGGAACAGTTTTGTTGTGGTCGAAACAACAAAAGGTAATAGCCTGAGAAAAACAGTTGGAAACAGTCTGCTTTGACATAGGTTGTCCTTCCTTCTTACCTTCACAAGAAATGAACAACTGATTGGAAGTTCTGAAAGATTTTGTTCTGTAAAGATAATACCTGAGTTGTCCATGGGCATACAGGATATGAAGTTTTTTTCCCTCACTCTTTGTTTCTGGAAATAAAACAGGGAGTTGGAGCGTCTGGCTTAAAGTAAACTTGGGTACCACTCCATGCATTAAAGGATTCTTTCTGAAAGAAACCCACTTTCTGTGAAAGATGGGATAAGTTTGATCCACCATAACAGCTTAAAACTCATATACACTTCTTGCAGAGACCAGTGCCTTCAGCAAAACTGTCCTCATTGTTAAGAACTTCAAGTTGGACAGCTGAACTGGTTCAAGTGGAGCAAGTGTTAGCTTCTCTAACCCAAAATTAAGATCTCAAGGAGGAGCCTCTGGTTGTCTGGGAGGCATTTTATGCAGTACCCCTTTCTAAAATATTTTCACATTAGAATACACCGAAAGAAGAGGATCCATTGGCAGACATGCTGAAAGGCTGACAAATGAACATTGATAGAGGAGTAAGACAGGGCATAAGGTAGCAACTCACACAAATACTGTAAAACCAGAGAAACACTAGCCCTGAATAGGTGCTGGTTCTTTTATTGGCACCAACTAGGAAACTTTTTGCATTTGCTTATTTATGATATTTAAGTAGCAGTCTATCTTGCCTCCATTATTACTTGCAGAATATCCTCAGAAAACAGGTGCATAATAGGTATTAAGGCCCTATCATCCAGGCAGCCAGTTGTATTTGTTACAGGTCAGGATGTATCAAACACACCCTGATCTTGTGTGAATAAATCCAGTTTGTGAGCAAACTTATGAATACTGTCCCTAGCCAATTTCAGAAGAAAGTAACCACTGCTGAGTGGGCCTGAAGGGAGCCACCACAATGATCAGTGGGGAATCATTGTGAATTTTCAGGAACATCCTGGAAATCAGTGGGAAGGGTAGAAAATTAGTCAGGAACATTCCTCTCCAAGGAAAATGAAACACATCTGTCTTGCAAGCCTTCTTGCATGAAATCCTGGAACAGAATTTGTCAGTTGATTGTTTGAAGAGGAGGCAAAAAGCCTGAGGAATTCTCCACAGATAAATCAATTCTTGGAATACCCTGATTCAATTTCCATTCATGAGGGTCTGTTTTGTTCATGTGTAGCTTGTCTGCCACACACTTTTGCTCTGACAGAATGTAAAATGTCTGTAGAGTGAGGTTGTTCTGTAAAGCTATATCCTATGCTAATATGTCTAGTCTGCATATGGGGTAAGATCTGGTTCCCCCTTGCTTATTTACATACCACATCACTGTGACATTGTCTGTAGCTACTTGAACTGGCCCAGGAGACCACAAATGATTCATGGAGTTAAGAAACTTTATAAATGCTAGCATCTATTTAATGCTTAGGTTTAGGTGCCAAGCCCTTCATAGCTTTCACTCCAGCTGATAAAGGAAGACTAGAATCTAATGCTTTCTGTCTTTTGTTGACTGGAAGGTGAGGGCAAACAGTCCTCGTATTGCCAACAACAGCTTCTGCAGGGATAGACACAGCATTCCAGATAAGGAGGGAAACATTCCCTACCCCTTCTCCCATAACCAACAGAGTGGCTATCCCTTGTCCACTGTGGGGACCCCAACAGCTGCAGAAGACATGGCTAAATGCTGGTGCATGGTAGCTGAATGAACAACACCAGAGGGATCAAAAGAAAAAGTTGAGTGGACTGATGAACCAGTTTTGTCCACAGCAAAATCAGGCATTTATGGCTGTGAATAATCACCAGCCTGCTGTGATGGCTAAAACTGACTACTTATGTTTTTCTTTTAGTTGCTGGACGAAATAGCTTGTTCCATGGTCATGCTGAAAAAAGTACTTGTTTCCTGGGGAAGCTTAGCACCAATAGTCAGTAAAATAGGTAAGTAGCAAAAATGTAGCTTTTTTTCCACAAAAACACAATAAAATACTTTAAACACTTTCACAGCCTCAAAAAGGTAAAATAATATTATAGTTTTAAGCAACTTTAAACAACTTTTTATCACAAAAGCAAAAACATTTGCCCCTGTTTAAAAGTACATAAAAGTCAGGAGACAGTCAAGAAAAATAATTTTTCCTAGGTTAAAAGTCTTTTTTTTTTATAAAAAAAAGTAACTTGAATGAAGTTATAAAACAATTTGGAAGGTTTTTCCTCAAAGGGAACTTAGCTGCCCAGCAATGTAACTTTATGAGCTGGCCATTGATACTCAAAAGCCAGCAAAGGAGTGCTCTTCTCAGCAGCAGGAAATGTCTGAAGGGCTTGGCACCCATACCTGTCTTTACGTTGAGCACATCTCAAGCAGATTACTGATATGTGTGTGTGGAATGTGTCTTGAAGCTATGGAAGCTAGTCAGCTGTTATATC
>NC_056728.1:1210161327-1210206327 GCF_019279795.1 Protopterus annectens
GAGGGTTAAATTAAAGACTTTTTATATTATAGCAGGAATAGAATTTGGTAAATTTTACTTCTAATGGTATTTTCTGATTTGTTTAGTTGTGGTCCAGCTACATTTAATATGAATGACCGAAGTGGAACAATAATTTTCATCCCTAAAACTAACAACCCCACACAGCTTTTATGTTTCTATCTGCCTAGTACTTCTTCCCCAATAAAAAAGGTTTGTAAATATGTATTTAAAAAGCAGATTATTCAATTTGTACAACAGAGATACATTTTCTCACCTAGGCAACACATTTTCCACTCTAACTTTAATTATGTAAATGCTGCTTTCTGCTAACTCTGTTATGATCTTCTGACAGCTGTTATCTTCACTGACCTCAAAAAATCTGATTCTGTTGACAACTTTCTTCTTATAAAATCATTGTCTTTTCTATACGTTGCACCTAATTGCTTGTTGTGACTACCAAATAATTTTTTATATATTCTGTTTCATGTTAAGGTAAACCATCATCATTAGACATAGTGGGACTAGAACTGGGAGCTGCTGTGACAACATGTGTCACCTGACCACCAGACCTGCACATGATCATGTTGTGTAGACTACAACAAGCGGTAAACATCCTGCATACAGTAGCTGGGTCATCCTGAAGGGCACACCCAGACTCAACCAGACACCTGAAATGTCTCTTCAGGATGCCAAAGACCCTCTTGATGACAATAGAGGTCAGAGATAGCACTGAATTGTAGTTCTCCTCTGCAGCTCCCCTTGGATTTCTCACTGGAGTCATGAGCCACGGCTACAGGGGATACCTAGAATCATCTGAAAAAAAAAAGAAAAAGGAGAGACAAAACAGAAAACATTAGCATTCAACAATATACTTTAATGTGAATAACCACTTAAATACAATATAACAAAAAATGTATAATTGTCAACTTACCAACAAGATGACCACTGGACATCCTACCATATAGGAAGAGGTGATAGATTGAGTTAGTGTTCTAGATATGGGAATCATGCACTGCCAGGATGCTGGACAGAGTTGTTGGTGATGCACTCCTATGCATCACACACTTCCTGACAACTGATGAAATAACAGCCCTCCCTAGTGTGATACTATGCCCCTGTGGACCAGGAGGGACCCTAATTGCAACATGGCTGCAATCAATCACACTGAGTACCTCAGGGAAACATGCCAATCTATATAAGGCATGTGTAGTCCTGGCTTGCTCTTGAGGTGACACTGGGAATTAGATGTATTGATTCACACATGTGCCAAGAGTACATCCAGGAACTGCTGCAGTATCATCGAGGCAGAAGCCTGTGAGATCCCCAGTGTCCCTAGTCTGTCTCTGGATCTCACCATAGAAAGTATAGTGAGATCTATACATACTTTGGTGTCCACAGGGATAGGAAGTCCGCACATTCCTCCAGTGCTACTATGGGGATCAAACATGCACACTAAGACCCTTAGAATATCCCTGTTCAATTTGAACCTATCAAGGATTTTATGCTTATCAAAGTTACAATAAGAAATCCTTTGTTTGCATTTTTGCCTTCTTGGTCGATGTGCACCACTGAGAACAAGTGGTTTTGGCCCAGCCAAAACAAGCAGCTCAGACCCAGAAATAGCACAGCTCACAGCAACTGCTAGCATTTTTGCTAACTGCAACTCTGGTACATAGGGCAATGCTTCCTTTTATATAGCGCATCTGTGACCAGCACAGAAAAGTGACAACCTCTGCCTATGACTTGCAAATGGTGAAAAACATCCTTAATTAGGATACAAAGATTTATATCACTCCTCATTTCTAACTCATTACTTGCACATCTGCGTAAGCATTTTTAAAGCCTTTGCACAATGGAGTAAATGGCCTCTATGAATCCTAGCTCAGCTGTGCTTGTTCACAAACATCTTGGAAAGCCTAAACACATTTGAGTAAATGAATACGAATAATGGCCACATTCTTTTCTCTCTGTCAGTAAACTCCCTAACGCAAGACTATTTAAATATCAACATGTTAGTTTATGCTGATTAGTTACTCCTCCTTACATCTACATGATTCATAATGCTACAGACTGTCCTATCAAAAAGACTAATAATATTTAACAACAGTTCTCCAATCATCATTTAACAGTTAATGCATCAAAAAATCAAATCATTATCATTTGGAACTGCCCACCATTATTCTTAGACTCACAGAACAACCTTATTGAGACATATATTCATATGAATACATAGGCATTTTACTTGATGCAACTCTTATATTCAGCAATTGCTCATAAATTAATTATCTTCAAAGTACACAGTTAAGAAGCTCATACAAGGTTACATACATTCTCACTACTGATATGTAATACTTACTAGCCAAGAATAATCTCACAGAGAAAACCAAGTACTGACTCCCTCTCTAAACCTGATACAATTGTAAAGATTGTAATCATTTACAAAAGGAGTAAACAAACTGTGTGACTTCATTAATTTGTCTCTGAGTAGAACATATCACTGTAATCAACTACTTTTCATCAATAGGCTTCTGTGTTGAACTTTGGGCCTCCCTGCTGTTAACTACTACTATTCACAACCACCTTTTATGAGACATTACCTCCCACACACGCTTTCTCTTACAAACTACTAACCAGAAATCTCAATGCAATACCATTTAGAAGGCTGCTTTCCTAGTTAGACCTCCCTTTACATTAACCTGCACTGAAAGAACCATTTATAAGCTTACTCAATCATAAGAAATTCTGTACTTCCAGTCACAAAAACGTTAAACTATTCCTTCATTCAAACATGCCCTAAAATCACATGCTTTGAGAGTCCTACAGACATATCCAGACAGCTACACGCATGCCCCTCATAAACACACTGAAACATGCATACACATACAAACATACACATATATGTATCCCCACACACACACACACACACACACACACACACACACACACACACACACACACACACACACACACACACACACACAGTTGGCTTCTCATGTTTTATCTGCTATGGCTTCACCTTTGATATTGTTATTGTTGTTGCAGTCAGTGAACTTGCTCCTAACCATCCCTTTAGTAGTTTGTCAAACTATGCATGAGCACTTCTATGACACACAAATGAATTATTTCCCCCAACAACCCCATTAATTAATTTGTCTTAAGTATGCACAAACACTAAAATTACACAAAATAAATTATTCTGCCCAGTGGTCACTTCACAGTCTGACCATGTATGCACAAGCACTTCCCTGACACATAAATTATTTCCCCCAGTAACCCCTTCAAGAATATGTACAAGTATGTATAAGCTCCAAAATGAAACCTTTCCCCAAGTGACCCCTTCAGTAATATGTCCACATATGCACAAGCACCAAAATGAAATATTTCCCCCATAACCCCTTCAATAGTTTATCCATGTATGCTCAACACCAAAATGAAAAATTTACCAAAGACCCCAACAGTAATATGTCCAAGTATGCACAAGAACCAAAATGAAATATTTCCCCCAATTAATCCTTCAGTAGTTTATCCATATCTGCCAAACACCAAAATGAAACATTTACCAAACAGATCCCTTCAGTAATATCTCCAAGTATGCGCAAGCACCAAAATGAAACATTTAGCCTAATAAGCCTTTCAGTAATATGTCCAAGTATGCACAATCACCAAGATGAAAAATCTGCCCAACTATGACCAAGCGCCAGTGAAATAATTCCCAAAATGACCACTACAGTAATATGTCCATGTATGCACCAAAATGAAACATTTCCCCAAGTGACTTCTTCAGTAATATGTCCAAGTATGCACAAGCACCAAAATGAAATATTCCCCCAAATACCCTTCAGTAGCATATTCACATCTGTACAAGCACTTGACTGACTCCAAAGTGAAATATTTCCCGCAAGGGCACCTTCAGTGCTTTGTCCAAGTACGCTCAAGCACCAAAATACAATAAAAAATACTTTAGTTAAGTAAAATCAATAACTATATCTTTTTTTATGTATGACATTATGTACTACATTTTTCCCTCCCCCTCACACCTCTGTATTCTCCCGGTAAACTGCAGCTTATTGGCTTAAGTTCAGGGTCATGCAGACAGTATGCAAATTACGTCATTATAGATTAAACAGCAAACATCTAAGCCCCTTATCTGCATATCAGCTGCCCCCCCCATCGATTATGAATTAAGCATGGTTTGCTTTTGTAATGGGGGCATGTTTCTGCATTCACACTGAAAGCCCTGGATTTGCATAAGCATATAGCACTACTCCTCAAGGAATAGCACTATGAAAAGGCAAGTCCTGAACTATGAATATCAGCCTATATGTGGATGTTGTACATTTTCCAAGATATGGCAGTTTGTGAAAGTTTAGGGAAAATGTAATTATGGGTTTGTGTTGTGTTATAATATACTATAGTATTTATGAAAATACTATGAATGGACTGAAAATTATCACTGCAAAAAAACTTTTAATTGATAACAGTGACATTTGTGCATTTTAATAGCTTTTACAGTTTGGAAAATATTTACATTTGTTTATCTTATGCTTCTTAAGTTGATTTGTCAGAAGAAGCTCTGGAATGCAAGGATGCGTGCAGGCTGCTACAGGTGTGACATTCCAAAACACATAGGTGCTAATGAGTTAACAAAACTTCATTGCACTGGCACAATGTATTTCACATAACAACATACACTCAACACCAAAAGTAACACTAAAAGTAATAAAAAGCTTTGCAATTTGAAATATCATAGACAAGCCATTTTTAAATCTCTTTCCTGCCTACTGTACCGATCATGCAGTTGACTGCTTCCCAAACCTAACTCAGCTCAGTCAAGCCTAAAACACTTTACATACAACTGCACACAGAGCTTTTGTTATAGTGTAACTTAATGTGATACTGAGTTCATGGCATTCAGTGCCTCAATTAAGTAACTACATGTGAGAAAATTATTTTAACAGAACAAGTAAGGCAAAAAGTTGTTTCACTTGCTCAGTATAAAGGATATTTTCATATTTAAATTTTATTTGACTTTGAGCAATAAACAATTGCTTGCTAGAAGTCAGGAAAGTGGCACCTCATTAATTGACTGATTGCAAATATGAATGAGTTAGAAAGGAAACAAAGTAGTGTCCAGTCTTTGGGAGAGCCTGTAACAATGTCATCAATGTGAATAGGGGATGCATGCTCTGTGACCATGAACTAGCAATGCAAAATTAGCTTCCTAGAATTTGTTCATTTGAATAGACTTTAAATATGTTTTATGAATGATAAAATATCAGCATATGTAAAGTACCATGTAACACTGCTTGTCAAATTAACATCTATTTATATTAGTATTCGTTGAGGCCATAAATGCATATTTTGTCCATTAGTATCATTGATATGCATGCAGCCTTAGCATTATTTCATACTTATAAAATATAATAAACTGTTGACTTGTGAACCAAAATCACAGTTATTGTTCTGTTGAATGTTTGATTATTCCAAAATTGTAATCAGCAGTATCCATCAGTGAACTGGTTATTATCATATCATGACACATTTTTGATGGAGTCATGCAAATTTAAGTAGAACAGTGATTAAAACTGTACATTTAAATTGAGAATTTTAATTTATCTGATTACCAAGAGATTAATTAAAGCTATTATAAATATTGCCTTTCACTTTCACCCGATTCCATTAGTCATTCATATACATATCACAGATTACAGCATTGCTTCCAGTGGTAGTCTGAAGGGCGTTATAAGTGACGATTGAAGATATGGTAATGGAACTCAAAAAGCAATTAGCTGCTTTTTAAGGATGATTTGCTAAAGTACTCCAGTCATCATATGGAAAAGGAACTGAATGTCAATTAAGCTGCATTTTCTCTGAAAAAAAAAACACCAAAAGAACATTTTTCTTCTTTTTTCTAATGATGTGGAGTCAAGGGAAGAGAATGCTGAAAACCTATGGTACTGCTGCTTAAAATTAACAGTATGATTTTTCTTTACTCTGATAAATATTGTCATGTTGCTTTGGTTCTTTCTAATACCTGGCATGCCATTTCATATGCTAGCTATTACATCAGACCAGTATGTGTGTGTGGCGCACGTATGTGTGTGTGTGTGTGTGTGTGTGTGTGTGTGTGTGTGTGTGTGTGTGTGTGTGTGTGTGTGTGTGTGTGTGTGTGTGTGTGTGCATGTGCATACACATGCACAAGTGCATGGGTATGATAGGCTTTGCACAAGCTGCCAGTTTAGATACAAGTCAGAATTACAGTTTGTAATATAAAAGGGAGGCTTCACTTATTCTATCTTATGAGGGTGTAAAAAGTCTTATGTTATACATCTAAAGAAATGGACTGAAAAACATTTTAAATGTTTTCTTATAGCTATCTAGCCACATACATGTGCACACACACACACACACACACACACACACACACACACACACGCGCGTGCGAGCACGCGCATGGACACACATGCACATAACAACATTAACATCATATACTTTCCCTTTCTCATTTTTTTCACTGAATTTTAACTTGGTTTCATTAATTTTGATCTAATCATTAACTGTTTCCTACTTAATAAATCTTTTACACATGTTTAGTTTTCCTTATAAAACATGCACATTCCATTTTTTCAACTGATATGTCACCCAGGAAAAGTGAATAGTGGACAATTTGCAGCATTTACTTCTGTGGTTTCCTAATGGTACAGGTATGTTGCTCTCAAGAAGCATGCCCATGTACATACTTAACTAATGAATTAAAGATGAATTAAAATATAGATTTTATTCCCTTATTGAAGTGCATCCTAAACCAGCAATGTGAAAATATACTTAAGAAAACATCTGTCCTCAAATATTCATACTGGAAAGGTGTGCATTACTGGTTACACTGTGCCACAATATATTTAAAGAATGTGTGGCAAAAATGAACATGGTGGTGTTATGAAGTCTTCAGATAGAAAGCTCAACCAAAGCATGCAGATGTTCAAAATATCACAACTATGCACTGTGCAGATCTATGCATAGGAAACACTAATCTTAGTCTAAAATATCCAAAAGGGTATGATGAAACAATAGCGATAAGGAAGGCTCAGAAGTCCACACCACTGCAATTCTGCTACAAAAGATATCTGACCAGCATCATTGTTAGAGGAACAGCCATCTGCATTATTCCAACAGTAACAGCATTTGTGGAATGTGACATTCAACTGATACATGTAATAACAGTGTAGGAAGGAGCAGGCTGAAATTTTAACAGTAATAGAGTCCTCTAGGCTACTTTTGGGTACTATGGACCTCAGAAAATAATGGAAAATAAAGCACAAAATCAGGAACAATTTTTACATATTTCTCTAGGGGAATTAACACATGCTATTTGATCAAAGTACAGTTGTGTACACTTACCATAAATGTAGATGTTCGAGTGTATTTACTGTTGCAGTCATCACATTTGGGATATCCTGCCAGGAATAGCCCTCAGTCGGCCCGAATACCAGAAGCTTAGTATTTCTGTGTTGGTTGCTGTTGCTCCAGGACTGATGTCAGGTCATCAGTGGTGTAAAAACAGGCAGCCGACGCCACTGCATCAGTTTTTCTTGCCCTGAAAGGGGCCCCCAGTAGGGAGCTAGGTAATGGTAGAGGAACACCACCAGTAGAAAGTAAATACCAAAATTTCCTTGTAAGGAGAGAGACAGAGAGAGAGAGAGAGAGAGAGAGAAGGGGGATGGAGGAATGGAAACCAGGACTGCAACAGTGAATACACTCGAACATCTACATTTATGGTAAGTGTATACAATTGTAATATGTTCTTCGTGTTTCACAGTTGCAATCATCACATTTGGGTTGATTCCCAAAGATGAAGAAAAGGGTGAAAGCAGACAAGAAGACTGGGGGCCAGCTAGGATGCCCTGCAAGACTGCGGTGGCAAAGCCTGCCCTGGATTTGAAGAAGATAGGCAGGTGGTAATGCTTGGTGAAGGTATGAACAGATGTCCATGTTGCAGCCTCCAGGATGTCCCTGGTGGGGACCCCTCTGAGAAAAGCTGCAGAGGTGGAGGTTGCCCTGGTGGAATGTGTCCTGACCCCCTTTAGGGTGGTTTCCCATGCTGTTTTTAGCAGAAATGGATGCAGTGTGCTATCTATTTGGAGCTTGTTTGTTTGGATATGGCCTTGCCTTCTGCTCCTACAGTGAAGCTGACTAGCAATTGATCAGTTTTTCTAAAAGATTTAGTCCTGTCCAGGTAGAATCTGAGCTGTCTGTGCACATCTAGAGAGTGTGGAATCCTTTCCCCCTTGCTTTGTAGGTTAAAGAAAAAGGTGGGCAAATGAATGGATTGGTTGAGAGCCACACTGAACACCACTTTAGGCATGAAGGATGGGTTAGTCCCAAGGGAGACCCTGTCAGCATGGAAAATGATGAAGGGCTCCACAGCCATAAGTGCATGCAGCTCTGATACTCTTCTAGCTGAAGTGATGGCCAGAGGCAAGGCTGTCTTCCAAGAGAAATGTTAACTCTGCTGAAGCTGCAGGTTCAAAGGGGGGGGGGGCAGGGTGAGCTTTTCCAATACAAAGTTAAGGTCCCAGGCTGGGGAAGGAGCTCTTCTGGGTGGCCTTACGTTGTTAGCCCCTCTTAGAAACTGTTTGATGAGAGGGTGTGAGAATAGCGGTGGCTCGGTGCTGAAATGAGCAGAGATGGCTGAGGCATGAATTTTAATGGAAGAGAAGGACAGACCACTGTGTAGTAGGTCTGCCAGGTAATCCAGGATGAGAAGTAGGGAGGGCTGTGCTGTTCTGGCTCCCTTAGCCTGTATCTAGGTGCAAAACCTTTTCCACTTGTCAGCATTGGATTTTCTAGTGTTGGGGTGTTTGGCCTCATGTATAACATCTAGAACTTGTTTGCTTAGGTTAGCAGCTTGAGGATAGGTCAGGGAATAAGCCAGGCTGCCAGGTTGAGGGTATGCAATTGGGGATGCATGAATTCTCCATTTGTCTGGGTCAGGAGTGTTGGGATCTGAGGTAGGTGCAATGGTGGCAGGGTTAACAGGCTGCGCAGCGGTGGGTACCAGTGCTGGTGTGGCCAGTCTGAGGCAATCAGGATTGCCCTTGGTTTTCTTCCCTTATTTTGAGCAGTACCCTTGAAATGAGTGTTAGAGGGGGAAATGCATAGATCGAGAGGTTTACCCACTGGACGGATAGAGCATCCACTTTCCAGGCCTTGCTGTCAGGTTCCCTGGTACAGAATTTGCTGAGCTGATGATTGGAGTGGGAGGCAAAGATGTCTACTTTTGGGGTGCCCCATTTCTGGGTTACAGGGGGAAGGTTCTGAGGTCTAGCTGCCACTCATGTGGGTCTAGCAGGTTTCTGCTTAAGTTGTCTGCCAGTGAGTTTAGAGAGGCTGGCAGGAATTGTGCTAACAGGTGAAGTTGCATGGCTGAAGCCATGTGCCTAATGGTCATGGCGAGTCTGCAGAGAGGGTAAGAGTGAGTTCCTCACTGCCTGTTGATATACCACATCACTGTGGTGTTGTCTGTTTTGATCAGTAGAGGCCCCGGAGAGAGTAGGGGTCTGAAAGCTGTCAGTGCATGCTGAACAGCTAATATCTCTTTTAGGTTGATGTGCAGAAGTATTTGATTTGGGCTCCATTGATAGATCGAGGATGAGGCACCATGTGTCCTCTTTTCTGGGTACCAGGAAGAGTCTGGAGTAGAAACCTTGGCATCTCTGTTCTGCAGGAACATGCCCTATGGCCCTCATGGAGAGCAGGGAAAGGACTTGCTTTTTTGGCCTCTGCCCACTGGTTTGGAGGAAGATCTGGGAACCCTTTTGGGGTTAGCAGAGTGTAGCAATAAAATTTGTATCCCTGGGGCACTATGTTGAGGACTCAGCAGTCATTGGCAATGCTGGCCCAGTTGCCTGTGTGGAAGGACAGTTTTCCTCCTAAGGGCATGAGCAGGTGGGCAGAGGGAGGGGGAGGAAGTGTAAAGTCATTGTGAGTTCTTACCATAAGGGGGTGGCTTTGCACTCCCTGTTTTTGAAGAGGAGGAACTCCATTGCTTAGATGTCTGCATTCTCTGGGGCTGTTGTCTGGGGGGTCTGCTTCCCTGGGTCTGGACTGAGCTGGCCTGGAGGGGGCAGGAAAGGACCAGTGCTTGGAGCGGCAATGCCTACTGAATCTTGGTGGCTGGATCTGTAAAAAGTCTTTTAACTATCTGCATAGATTTAGATTTTTCTTCCATATTTTTTAAGAACTCTTCTGCCTTGTGCCAAATAAATTGTCTTTCTTCAAGGGTGCGTCCAATAATTTGGATTTGACATGATCTGGCATGGTCTATTCCTTATGCCAAGCATGCCTTCTAATGACAGAACTGGTGACGGCTGCCTTGCAAAATGCTTCTCGGGCATCAAAACCACATTGTAAGGTGTGCTTAGTTACTCGACTTGCAGAATGCATTAACTCTTGTAACTTTTTATTTTCTGCACAAGCAGGAAAAGAAAATATTTTGTTTGAGGAGTTCCATGATATGCTGCTGCTATTTCAGCAAGTGGAACTGACAATTTAATGCTCTAATAGCAAGAGTAGCAGAAGTGTATACTTTTTTACCCCATCTGCCTAATGCTCGGGAATCCCTATATGAGGGGGTGGGATTCTTAGCTGAGGTTGCTTTGATTCCTTTAGGTCCTTGAGAGATGACCTCGGGGTCAGCATTAGGATTTTTGAAAAGAAATTTGTGAGAATTGGGGACTCTATAATATTTGTCAGGTTTCGTGGGAGCAGGAGGAGGGTGTCAGGAGTCAGACTGGATTCCATAAAAACATCATCCACTGTCCACAACATCCAGGACATGAGGAATGGCCAGAGGTCTGTGCTGTGGTAGATCTAAGAATTCCCTGAGTCTCTTTTTAGACTGAGGATAGTCCTGACATTCCCATTGGAAATGCTCCCTTAAGGTATGTAGGGTTTCCCCAAAGGGGAAAGTCCTCAGGTAGAGAGGCTGAAGGGATGGATTCCTCTGCATCAGAATCCTCATAAGCAGAGAGGAGTTGCATATCTTCATATTTAGACGCATCAGAGTCATCAGACTCCTGTTCAGATAAAACTACTGGGGACAAGTCTCTTTTTCGTTTGGAAGGGGTAGCATGGCCTCCCCTAATAAGCATTATAAGGTCTTCCACCATTTTAAGCATTTGAGACTGAGGCAAGGAAGTAGGTGCCTGAGCTCGAGTCGTTGGTTTTTTGGGTGTGGTTCATACCCTGGGTCTTAGAAGCTCGGATATTTTCGAAAGAACTGAAGACTCGAAAGAAGTCATTGGCCTGTGTCGAGTATCGGTAGTGTGAAGTACTTCCTCGGAAGCCGGTGCCTGCTCAGCGGCTTTGGACCCATCCAAGGCAGAGACATCCACAGGATCCTTAGTCGAAGAAGAGTCTCGTGGCATTCTGGACTCCGAAAGGGTTTTGGTAGCTGCCTACGAATCAACAGAAGCAGGCATCAGGGTCTGCAAAAGCGCCTCACTGAGGACCAGAGAACTGACGACTAGCTTAACGGAAACATTGTTGGCAGTTTCGGACCTGTGCTGTCTGTCTCTGTCTTTATCCTTATGTTTTTTCAGAAGATCGGTAGTTGGATGGCTTACCAATGCCATATTGGAATTCAAGGACTGAGAGCGAAAATATCTATCTACAATAAGGGCCCGACGACCTATAGTTCTGGCATTGAACAAAGCACAAAAGCGACATCGAGGGATGTAGTGGTCTGGGCCTATACAGGTGATGCAGTAAGAATGGGAGTCTCGGCGTGGTATTTGCTTTCCACAGGCAAGACAATTGTTAACTTTTTCTGACATCGGTTAGAGAAAGGAAAAAGGATATCTAATGGGGTACTTAGCTTTAGAAGACTTCAACTTCAATTCGGAAACGAAAACTCAGGTAGCGACCAACCGGCACTCATGCATACTGCTTCTGCTTTGGGCTCCTCAGCAAGAAAGACTGATGTAATGGCATCAGTTGCCTGTTTTTATACCACTGATGACCTGACGTCAGTCCTGGAGTGGCAGCAACCGACACAGAAATACTAAGCCTCTGCTATTCGGGTTGACTGAGGGCTACCCCTGGCAGGATAACCCAAATGTGATGGCTGCAACAGTGAAACATGAAGAACATCAGGTTTTACACCAACATGAAGTTTCGGAACAAAAGGAAGAATGAAACCCTAATTCCTTGTGTTATTGACTGACTGTAATTTTCAGTGATTTACCACAAATTAAACATTTTGCGAGGGACAAGGAAAACTCATGAGACAAAATATCATGGGTATTCTACAAAATCAAGGTCAGTTGAGAGTTCAGCAAACAATAAGCACATATAATCAGTCGTTACAGTTAAATACAGTTATAGCATTTTTTACAGTTCCACTAAACATGACAGACAAAGGCCACAAATCACCCTTGTTATCTAAGTTTATCCTATCCATTTTCCCACCATGGCATCTGCATTATCTGCATCTTATTTTGCTGTGACTCGATAATGTGTACCATCTGAGGAAACATTTTAAAATACACTTTCACTGTTTATTACTAAATGCTTCTTTAAACATACAGGGGATTGGTTACCTTGGTTGACACGCAAATGTCAGTAATCAAATGACACGTTATTGCCGACATATGTTCCTAGATCCCTGACTACAGGATCAGTTTTCAGGGCTGCACTGTAAATGTGATAGTTACAATGGAGGTTATGTTTACAGAAGGATACCATTATAAATTTATTTGTATTTAGTTTTAGTCCATTGTTTTGTCACCAGCTGTTTGTTTGGAAAAGGCACCCTTGGAGAATCTTGGTGTCTCCTCAGGAGTTTATGAAGGCAGAAAGTTTACAATCATCTGCAAGGTAGGTCAGTCATAAACCCTTAACATTTGCTTTAACCTCTGAGAAGTAAATGTCAAAGGGGAGAGATCCAAGAACTTAACCCTGGAGCTTCCAGGCAGATGGGTCTTTTGTAGGAGGTAGAGCCATCATCCGAATTTCCTGCATGCTAGTTGATAGCTAGTTTGCAATCCAAAGAGTTACAGTAGGATTTACATTAAACTGAGAGAGTTTAGCTGCACTGTCTGAATGTGGCATGATGACAAAACAAAGTTGAGATCTGTATATGTGGTATGTACTGATTTGCCCTTTGCCATCATCCATTGCTTAAGTAACCATATCAAAGATGTCGACCAGGTTAAGTAGGCATGATCTGCCCTTAACTAATCTGAAATGTGTTGGGTTGAGATTTTCTAGGTTGCTTATCTTTATATTAGTAAATTCCATAATGATCCTTTCCATAATCTCACAGATTAAGCCACAGCTTCAGACTTATGAGTCTGTAATAACCTGGGTCCATTGACAGCACAACTTTGACTGTTGGTGTCTTCAATTCATCCAGCACAAAGTCTCATTGGAGGCTAATACTACACAGCCTCTTTAAGGAGTCTGATAAATTTTATGTCAGGCTGACCAGTAGGCAGCTTGGTATCTTATCCGGTCTGACGGATTACCTTGAGGAGTTGTTCTTGGGAGATCTCAAGGGGAGGAATAGATGTGGATATGTGATGTGGGAGTATGGGGGGGGTGAAGTTTGAGCTAAATTTGCCTGCTAGTATATCAGCTATGTCTTCTGGGTCTGACTATGTGATATCACTTATTATTAGTTCTGCACAGTGATGCACATTGCTTCTGAGGTTTCAAACACAGTTATATAAACCAGGACACAAGCCTCTATCTTCACAAGTATCAAAACAAGGTGATCTATCAGTTTTACTAAGAGTGCACATTGGGAGCATTGTACCCGATATATAGATAGCATGCAAATGTTCCACATGAGTTATTCATCTAAAATAAGCTACTTTGATTAACTTTGGCATATCTGTATTCCTGAATCATTTCAGTGTAGTATTATAACTGTATATTTACCATTCATTTGATTGGTTAAAACTACCAGCAATCTGAGTAACCTCTGGAAACAAACAAAGAAATAAACAACTAAGCAATTAATAAAGAAGCAAGCAAACAGATAACTACATAAACACAAGTTGTTAAGAAAATACAAAAGTTTAAAGCATACAAAGATAACACTGCCCCAATGGCAAAAAAAGAGAATACCTGCCTACAGTGTCTATGACCTAGGTTTACATAGCTGGTACAGGTTCCAGATGGTTGGCTGGGTGGAGGATTTGAAGGTGGTCAATGGCCACTTGTCCTTCATTGGTATGGCAGGTCAAGTATGTTTTCTATGCTGCCTGGAAGCTCTGGGTCAGTGTTCTCTGACCTTCTACCAGACAGAAAACACAATACTGGCATTTTGTGACAGTTCAGATTTGAGCATGTATGTGAAAACATGACCTTTTTTAATACATTGACATCACGTTACCAGAAAGAAGGAGAGCAGTAGGTGAGACACATCTCTTAAAAAGTATGGTGACAGCCTTAACTGTTAGAGAGATAAACTTCACTCCTGGAAAATGTAGAATGGGATATTCTATAATACAACCCATAAGGTGAGGTGGAGGGCAACAACCACAATAATGCAATATGTGTGTGTGTGGGGTGGGAGCATGGAGAGCGAGAGAGAGAAAATGGGAAATAATGTTCCTAGAAAAACAGAGTGTGAAAACAAATGGCCATTTCTTGTTGTGCATGAAGCTCTGTAAACAAAAATTGTGATAAATGTTGATCCCACAGTGCTACCCAGATACAGTGACAGGCAAAGACGTAGTGCACTACGTTTCTTGACTAGGATGGCAACCTAACAAGGTATGTGCTCTACAAGGTAAACAAGAATTTTAGCACTACAGCAGGTATATTAACTAGCATATGA
Source organism: Protopterus annectens (assembly GCF_019279795.1). Classification (NCBI taxonomy): domain Eukaryota; kingdom Metazoa; phylum Chordata; order Ceratodontiformes; family Protopteridae; genus Protopterus; species Protopterus annectens. The sequence continues at coordinate 1,210,176,173 of NC_056728.1, forward strand.
GAAGAAAAACAGCACAACAGTGGTGATGCCTGAAGAACACAGATCTAAACATCAAATCAAAATTAAAAAAAATCTAATTCGATGAAAAAAAAACAGTTGATGTCACACATCTCTGAATAAAGAAAAAATGCAGTTTTCATGTACCATATTACATATCATAGCAAAAAATCAAGACATCAGGATCACAGCCAACATATTTGAATATGTTAACTCGAAGATCACACAAACTTTGGGATAAAGATAAAAGTACTCTTCCTTATCTCACCCTCTTAATAGCCCTTTGTTGATGAAACTAGCTTGGGAATTCTTGTTTCATTATCCTGCATGGTGTTATGAATAAGTTAAACACTTAAAGGTAACCTAGCAGGCAGAAATGGCATTGCATTTCACAGAGTAACAACTTAAAGACAGTATTCCTGAAGAAGAAGAAAATGAATAATGAACAGAATATTTAGAATTTGAGAAAGAGGTAAAATATTGCCTACTGTGGACCTGAAAATGTCATTACTTATCTAGAATATGTGTACTACTTTTTCAAACGATATCCAATATTAAAATGGCCTCAATTTATGCTACACCCTGCATAGGCGGCGAGAATTGTTGATACAGAATGATGTTAACTAAAGAAGACAGTAGCTACCTAAGAAGATAAAACACAAAAAAAGTGAATATCACAATAGACACAACTGACACCATGGAAATTTTGTTTGTTTGTTTGCCTTTTGAATGACCAGATAAGTGTGGTACAATTATGGGGAAACATCAAAATACTCATTAATGCGACTAAAGAATATTTGTAAGGGGAATCTGCAAAACCATATGGTAAACTAAGCCAGTGTTGTTCTAAAAAGGAATAAGTAGGAAAGATGAAGACAAAATTAAATAATTTAACCAGTATAAGGAAGCACATGGTTACCTGGGGATGAAGACAGCGACAAACTTAAATTCTAGTTCGGGACCTGAGTACTTAGGTTGACAGGTATAAAGTTGTCAGGAAAGTCTTATTTAGTCCAGATACCTGCCAAAGGAATATCTCCAAATTCTAAAGAGGTAACCACTCCCTTCTCATCATCACTGATCTGTCCAGTTATTACTGAGACATATTTTAAACATTTGAAGTATTTGAAATGTTGTGAAATGCAAAATTGTGCACAACCATACAGTTTAGAGATTAATTGTTATATGCTATATGCAAGCTAGAGAAGTCAGGTAAACAAAATTGGTTTTATGTTGTTTGCTGTGGCAGAGCACTTTGTTCTAAATACCAAGTCCATTTAGATATTTATGTTTTCAGTTGAGTCTGACACGTGTTTGCCTTTTGGTCCATGGGTTGCCAGCTCCCTTACAGAAATGTTATAATATATTAAGCTGTATTTTTAAGCCTGCCATTGACTCTAATGAAGCCATTGGGTAATGGTGAAAGTGCTTAGTTCATGAAGGCTGTTCATGTGCTTGTTTTGTGCATTAAAAGCAGATTTACTTTTCTGAATTTTCGGCTGTTTCTTGGTTATTAGTTTTATCCTTTTTGGATATCTTGTTAGTTTGTCACTTAAGAAAATGCTGAAACTCTAGGTCACTGGGAAGAAAAGTTTTTATTTCCCTAAACTGCAGTAACCTTTTGATAAGTACTAAACCCAATACAATTTTCCTACGTGATCTAAAGTATCCAGATACAGACTGGTAAACCTACACCATCACTAATGTATAGGCACATACATTCCTGGAACAATTATAATAACCAACAGGGAGAGCAACATCTTGGATCTTGTCCTTACTAATATTGGGACATTTTGTACCATCCCTTGTGTATATTCATCAGTTGTTAGGTCTGACCATAAAGCCATTTCCTTCAAAATAAAACTGAAACCAGTGATCCTTTCTTCCCAAGGCACCTTTAGAAATTTCTCTAAAACAAACTATCTATTCCTAAGAGATACACTGGCAAGATTAATTCCCAGAAGGATAAGCCGTTGTCATTCAAATAAACACAGCAATGCAGTGAGTTGATTTTTAATGTTACCTACACTGAGGTTAAAGATATAGAAAACCTACTTCTGATAAATCCAGCACTAATTATACCCCCCTCCCCTATGTCTGCCTTTCAAGATTTACCTGAAACTGTCTCACCTCCAGCTATCACATAAGACCAAGTCCCAGAATTGCTATCACAAGCTAAAGTACTGCATTGATGGGTCCTGACTATACCCCTGAACGCATCTTAAATAGCATCAAGCATGAAGAGCCACACCCCTAATAACACTATTCAGCCTCATGCTCCATACAGGCTTTGTAGCAAGCCAAAGCAGTACAGCTACAGTCATCCCATGCATAAGGGAGGACCTTCCGCAGACCCAGACAGTTATAGAATATGAAGAGAGAAGTGTAATAGTAAAAACTTGTTTAATGAATATTTTGTTTTGAAGTTTGCTTCATTCCAAGATGGATTTTTATCAGTTTTGGTCTGCTTTTGATGATTTATTTCCTGCCAACATGACAAGTTTCGATATGGCTAAGTGTAGAAAGTTCGACTATGGAATTTGCTACTTGTGCCTAATAGGGAAAGATGCAAATAGAGAGGTTGTTCTTAGCTAGCAAACAGCGGTAGCATTGTTACCTCACAGCAAGAGGTTCTCCCATTCAATTCTCGGCGTGGCTTGGGAGCGCCTTCTGTGTGGAGTCTGCATGTCCTCCCCGTGGTTGGGTAGTGTTCGAAAGACATGCGTGCATAAATGGGCGTGCCTTCGTTGAAGGTTGGGTGTCGAGCTGGCACCTCAGCGTTTCGTAAAAATCTACTGCCAATCATTAGCAGACTGGAGTTCCGCTATGGTGACCCCCTACCGGGAAAAAGCCGAAAGACAAACAACATTATTAGTTAGCAAAAATAATTTTCATTTTTAATTGGTCAGTGGTTGTAGAATAACAGCAACAAAATAGTTGATTTGAGTTACAAATAATACACAATAATGAAACTATTTGTACTTGGGGAGACAGAACCTTGAGCGCCTTGTCTTCCACATACACGTGTTTGCTGCAGGAAGACTATTCTACACTTTTGAACTGTGTTGTCAGAAGTTATTTTGGTACTACAACAGTTTAGTGCCATGAAATCTCAGATCATCTAAGGTCGTATTATGATTGCTGCAGCAGAAATTTCCATCGGGCCCTCTTGTGACAGTTTTTCTGTCTGGCAAATCTCTGTTGTGTCAATAAATAACTCTTTTTCCTCACCTTCAGTAGAGTTTGGGGTCTCTGTAGGTAAGCTTTACTAACAACCTCTGTATGAGACACAACTGTATGAGAGTGGGTTAAATTGTATGAGGGTGGAGAGGTTGAATGAGTGACAGCTTATCATTTAAATGACAGCATAAAAAGGTTTTGATTGAATCAGAGTGAATTTTAATCATAAATCGACAAGGACTAGACTATACTTGACATAAGGACAAAGAATCCTTAATATGTATGACAGTGGGTTTTATCAAATAAAAAAAATAATTAAGGAACAGAGGACGAAAGATTTTTAATTGCAGTCACGTGTCTATTATCTTTGGTATGTGAGAGAGTAATATTTTTGTATTTGTAGAATATATTATATAAATATGCCAATAAAGGTGGATTAAGGGAGCTGGAGGGTATGTAAGAGGGTAATATTTTTATATTTGGAGAATATATTATATAAATATGCCAATATAGGTGTATTAAGGGAGCTGGAGTTTGGGACTCCGGCTAGGCATATTTTTAATAAGTACGGCTGAGACAGCTATAATTATTTGGTCTGAGCTCACCAAATATGATAGTGCACTGCAGTACTCAGAACGAAGAACTTTTGATAAGGACATTCTAGAGAATCTTAAAAAGAAACCGAAACAGAAAGGGAATAAAGTACCTACCTGTTGTTGGTCAGCCTTTAATGACTGGCAAGAAGTATCTGAAAATAAGGAAAGGGAATGACTAGCTAGAAGTTTAAAATACAAATCCACCAGATTGAAAATACAGCTTCTACATTACAAAATGTGGAAAAGAAAACCCCTGTACCTGAAGTCAATATCCTTTACAGCAGTTAGAAAAATTATCAGTTAATCAAACATGTTCTTCTGACGATGACTGGCCTCTGATTTTGTCTGTCCACTACACACACACACACACACACACACACACACACACACACACACACACACACACACACACACACACACACACACACTAACAGCACCATACAAGCAACCTGCTTCTTATGAAACTGACAGCCCTCCTTCTCCAAGAGGGTAGGTAGAGGTACAAAATGCCAGTCCACCTACTACTTACCTGAATACATCTCAACTTACCTATAGCACTTCTACCCATCCTCACAGATCAGTTTATAATGCATGATTTAGACAACAGCAACAACAACCACCTGACACAAAAATTTCAGATCAAATGTTAGGAAGAATAGCCAACAAAGGCAAACAGTTACATCAAAAACAGACATACAGCTAATGTAAACCATTTAGGTAAATTAAAATGATTTGATAATAAAAGTGTTCAACCAAAAACAGATATCAAACACCCTGAAAAGAATTTAACCGTTATTTGCATAATTTCCAATAACTGAATATCAGTGGAATCCCCCTTCTATTTAAAGTAGAGAGGAAGTGTCAGATTCTGATTCTTACACAGAATCCAAAATCCCTAGTGCTCAAATGCATCCACTGAGAGAAGAACCTAATCCTGCAGCCACTCAGGATGGAGATGCTAAACTTTTCATCAGGGTAATACATCCATGAAATGGAGTAGCTTTCCAAACCATTGCTGATTCTCTTCCTCCAGTCCGAACACTTTCAGCTAACTATGCCAAAATATTAGAAGGACATGTTCAACTACAAAACCCTACTATCAAAGATTTAAGAGCAGTCTTGAAAGCTGCAACACCCCCTGGCTTTTTCAGAAAAATATGGAAAAAGTCTGCTATAGGGGATAATGTTCTGAGACATACAGATGACGGGTTTGTTACTGCTGAGGATATCACGACAGCATGCACCCTACACTTAACTGGGAAAAAATGAAAGCAATTGTACAAAAAGAAAATAAGTCCATTGATGCATATTTGCAACATGTGATAGAAGTGTTTGAAGTTTATTCTGTACACACACAACCTACAGCTGGAGAAGCAGGCAGTGGGCTGTCAGCGGCCTTTGTGGAAGCCTCTTATCTCCAGTCCAGGAACAAATGAAAAAGGTTTGCTTAAATTCATGAAGTTGTTAATCAAGTGCAATATGACAGACAATAGAGTTAGAGAAGTAAAGGAAAAACAAAAGAATCTGGTAGGCATTCAACTCCAACAGTTCAATACTGCTACACAGGGACAGGGAAGGGGGAGAAGGAATCACGGAAGAAAAGGTAGATTTCGATTTTTTCTGCCACAATCCCAAGGACAATATCAACAACATTTTTACCTCTACATCCCTCTCAGTGCCTGGATCATTGCTTTAATTGTGGACAAGCCAGACAATGGAGGAATGAATGCATACTTTCTTCACAAATGAATGTTCTTTCAATGGACAAATTTGCCAAATGCCCAAGCACCACAACAAGCAGAAAGATACCCTCTGATTTGGAGTACTGCTTAGCAGTCATCAGTGGGGCAACAAGATCATTAGGAGAGTCATGAACAGGAACCACAGAAATTTCCTTTGGTACCAGTTGACCAGGAATGTCCCCTTGTTGATATAACAATGTGTAACACTTCTCTTTCTTCCCTTATTGTCACACATATGAAACTAGAGCAATTACTACTTCAGCAAATGCAGAAAATCTCATACTATCCACCAAAATGATTCACTGGGTAGGAGTGACCATTGTTCCCCTGGATTACCCACTAACTAAGCCTATTCTTATTCAAACTGGTCTACTAAAAGATAAGCATGCCTTTATTGTAGGAAATACTGCCCCATTACAGCTTTTATGTAGAGATTTATTATTCAAGTTGCAATGTAATGTTTATTGTACTCCAGCTGGAGTTGTTCTTGTTATTCTGAATGAGCCCTCTCTTTTGAGTTTGTACTCAACTGAAATTTGTGCAAATGAAGACACCCATTTTGTCTTATTAACAGCAGAACATACTGCATACATCGATTATTTATAGGAATTGGAAACCATCCTTTCACAGCTCTGGCTACACACGAAAATGAAATAGGATTCATAAAAGATGCTGGACCTGTAAAAATAATTAAAAAATCTTGTGAGCACCTACCAATACTGATCCTTTGTTAACAGAGGCAGAAAAAATTAATTGAACCTGTTATTTCTGCATTAATCCAATAAGGAATAATTGTCCCAGCTTGAAGCCATGTGATATACTTATACTACCAGTTAAGAAACCAGGAAAAAGCACATATAGATTTGTGCAAGATCTACAAGCAGTACCAACTTTTACCATAGTCCTTAATCCAGCTACAATGATAAGTACTACTCTGCCACCTGCTATTGCCCTCTCAGTGATAGATATTTCCTTCTTTCTTTCTCTCTTCTCTATTCTCATGCACTCAGTCAATTTATAACTGTTCATATTTGCATGTCGAGGACAGAAGTATACATGGACAAGATTGTCATTAGGATAGATAGTCACCTACTTTTTTCTCTTGAGAAATGAAAAAAAAAAAAAAAAAAGCTTGACAAAATTGAATTCCCATGTGGATCTATTCTGATACAATATGTAGATGATTTACTTTTGGATACAAATTCTCATTACAGTTGTAAACAAAATACAGCTTTTCTGTTAACTAAACTAACAGAATTAGGATTCAAATTTAATAAACGGAAACTGCAATTATGGAAATCACAAGTTCAATATTTGGAGCACCTTATCTCAAAAGGCTCTAGGCAAATTATTCCCTAATGTATTACTATAATATAAACTGCACCATGCCCTACAACATTAAAACATCTGTGGACCTTTTGGGACTGACAAAGTTACTGTCAACAATGGATTTCTAACTATGTAGAAATATTAAAACCATTATTAGAATTATTGAAGAAAGATACTTCTGAATCCTTGCCTTGGCAAGAACATCTTGAGCATGGTTTTGATCAGTTAAAAACGTTACATTCAAATGTTCATGTTCTTAGACTATCACATTATTCAAAAAGATTTTTCTTATTTTGCTGTGAAATGAATAAAATGGCATTAGGATTACTAGCACAATGCAGAAATTATATTTTTGACTTGTTGCTTATTTTAGCACAAATCTCGATCCTGCTGCAGCAGCACTCCCCCACTGCCTTAGGGTGGTGGCCACACTAGCACACTTGGTAGAAATGACGGTCACTCTTGCTCTCCGGTGTGGAACTTAAGTGGTAGTTTTGCATTCTGTAGAAGCATTGTTAAAGACCAAAATACAGTATTTATCTGCTGCACAACTGTCAAAATATGAGTTGTCGTTCTTTAATGACCCTTCTTTACAGATCTTCAGATATCCGGTCCTTAACTCTGTCTCTTTACATCCCACAATGATGAATGAGAGCCTCACGATTGTCTTTTTTGTAGTTAATTATTTGCTTCCTCCTAGGTCTGATCTGAAAGATGTGCCATTACCAAATCCTGAATTACTTCTTTTTGTCGATCGATCTTTTATTTGAAGAGAAGACAGCACTTTAGTAGCATCCTTTTCTGTGTGCACCCAGGACAGGATCTTGCTGATGGGACAATTAAATGGTAATTTATCTGTTCAAATAGCTGAACTTATAGCTATTACTAAATCATGTAAATTAGAAAAAGGACAAAACAGTAACAACCTTAGACTCACGTTATGCTTATGAGGTAGTTCATGATTTTGAAACACATTAGAGAGAAAGATGGTATTTAAGCTCACCAAGGATAATTACTAGAAATGCTGTTTTTGTGGCTACTGTATGTATTCTTACTGTCAAACTAGATAGCACTGGTAAAGTGTGTTGCACATACGAATGATGATTTATACATTTCAAAATGTTTGTAGATATGGTGACTAGACACACTGCACTGTCTTAACCCGGTTCAGGCTTCATTTTTGCAGCCTCATCATGAAAATAATTCATCTGTGTCTTTACAGGAATTGATATCTTTTCAAGAGCAAGCTGACGATTCTGAAAGGATGAGGTTGATCCATGATTGCTTCAGCCATTCTGTGAACTTACTGTGGCACCACCCAGATTGGTGACTAGTAGCACCACACAATTTTTTTAACTCATATGGTTAAAAACTACCATTTACCTTTTCATTTAGGAAAGAATGTACTAGTAAAATATATTTTACATGATTGATATGCCCCTTGCATTTCGGAAGTCATTCATCATTTTGTCAATAACTGTATTATTTGTTTAGAATACAATATGTTGTAGAGTGTTCTGTGTCCACACAGCCCTTGAAAAAGCCATAGGGGACATTCTTCTGTGTAAAATGGGATTTTATTGAGCTCCCACATGTACAAAAGTTTAAATATGTTTTGATGATTGTTGATTTTTATGAGTAGAAACTTTTACTTGTGCAAAAAATGATGCTATTACTGGAGCTAAGAAACTACTTACTGAGTTGAAATCAAGATTTGGTGCATCTTGTTACAGGCGATCAGATCAGGGAGCACAATTTACAAGTCAAGTGATACAACAGATAACTGTAAGCAGGTACTGGAAGCCCAACAACAGCCTTCAGTAACGAATCACCATGACCTGCAACCATTTCATCAGATCAATTCTGCAGAAGACATGTTTTGCCTCTGAGATGGAAAGGACCCATCGTGGTTTTAATTACCACTGCCATTACCATTAGATGTGAAGAACTGCCTACAGGGATCCATGTGTCACACGTCAAGAAGGCCCTTCCTCATGACGAATACTGATGATATACTATCGATGTTGGTTCTTTTGAGACTGCAGAACCAATCACACCAGATGAAAAACCAGGGGAACTATTATATTTAGAAATTAAGTTTAGATACTTTTTAACAACTCCATCATGGTTGGTTTCAGAAGTTAAATCTAATGAATTGACAACATTGTCCTAGTTGTAGATAAAACGCAACAATTCTTCAGCATCAGCATTATCTTCATTAGCCTCACAGTTGAAAGTGAAAGTTTATGACTCAATAAATGCATGTTATATAGACAAAGATGGGAAGCCAGTACTAGAACAGGACAATGAATCAAGTGACCAAGTTTCACTCGTGGGGTCACAAAAGGCAGAAACTTCAAAATAGAGTGTGTGTGTGTGTGTGTGTGTGTGTGTGTGTGTGTGTGTGTGTGTGTGTGTGTGTGTGTGTGTGTGTGTGTGTGTGTGTGTGTGTGTGTGTGTGTGTTTGGAAGCCAATGTTAAATTAATTATTGAAGAATAATTCATTATCCATGTTCACAGTTTCTCAAAAATCCCTTCAGCCACAACCTGTTTGATATGTCTCTGAACTCAGTATTGGGATGGCTGTGATTTTTTTTTTATCATCCTTCTATATTTCTTCTTGTCATCTGAAACCATCAGAACTCTAAGTACTGATTTTTTTTTTTTATGAGAGATAAGGGTTTCACAAAACTTAGAGACAGACATTTAGTCAGAAATAAACAAAGAACCCCAGATCTGCATCCTAATTGTAATACCTTTTCTCCTGCCCTATATGCCTATGCAAAACATTGAATGTCAGTGACTGTTGGTTCTGTCTGAATATACCTACATGATATGGGTATTCCATTAATCCCCATACCAGTGATTGATGCAGAAGTTGGGTTAACAATTGATTCTATTTCTTTAACTAGAAAATGGAAAGCCAAACATGCTTCTACACCTTTTCAGTATTTTCATTTCAGTTCTCAATGACTTAAGGAACATACGTGTTATATTAAAAACGCAACTCATGTTTGTTGTCAGATGGAGTACTTGCATTTTTACTCAAAAAATATATGATGGAGGTGGAGGATTGGGCATTGCAGCATTACATGAACTGTATTATGTTTATGGAGATCAAGCATATCCCTAGTTATGAGCAGACTGGTTGGGTTGTTGTTATATAGGCAAGAGTCATCCCAGATATATGATATACACAGGCTTTACCTAGTAGAAGGATTCATAACACTCACCACAAGATGGAGACAAAAGACATTAAAAATCCAGCTGGAAAAATAGATGCCCCTTCAGTTTATCATCATGCTGTAGAAAAGCTTGCATTTAAAGGCTTGGCACACTTGAATCTTGGTGGTGGTGTTATTTCTGGAGCAGGAATTATACCTGCTTATGGACCACTGGAATCAATATGGTAATTGAGAAAGCTGTCTAAACTATTATAAATATTCAGCAATGCTACTTTTGAATCCATAAATCAGATTACAGTTCAAATGAATGTCATGCACAGTGTGGTGCTGCAGAATGGTTTACAATCAAAAGGCAGAAAGTCAGTTACATGACAGGCACCTTCTTGAATATGGTAGGAGCAACATTCAGAATGTCGACATACAAGTGTCCATCAGTTCATAAGGATGTAAACAAGGCAGGAACATGAAGCATGGTTGGCAATGGCAACTGTCAACATTAATATCGAGAAAATGTTGTCGATGTTGCCACGTCGACCTTTGGACCTACTTAATATTCATGAGACAAGCATATGCACCATTAACATCACTGCTCACACTGTTAGTTTTAGTCTGCTTATGATAATTGGGACAATGCAGTGGTACAGTGGTAGCATTGTCCCCTCCCAGCTGGTTCAGTTCTTGGCTTGGTGCCTTTTGTGCAGAGTCTGGATGTCCTCCCTGCATTTCGTGTGGGTTTCCACCCACGTTACAAAGACATGCATAGTACAGTTGTGTACACTTACCATAAATGTAGATGTTCAAGTGTATTTACTGTTGCAGTCATCACACTTGGGTTATCTGCCTGCAGAGGGCCCTCAGTCGACCCAAATACCAGAGACTTAGTATTTCTGTGTCAGTTGCTGTCGCTTCAGGACTGACGTCAGGTTGTCACGGATATAAAAACAGGCAGTTGACACCATTACATCAGTTTTTCTTGCCCCAAATGTCAGGAGCCCCCAAATAGGGAGCTAAGTTATGGTGGAAACAAACGCCACCAGTAAAAGGTAAATACCAATAGCCCTATAAAGGGTGAGTAATAGAGATAGCGAAGGAGACAGAGAAAGACAAGGAGGCTGGAGGGTGGGAAACCACGACTGCAACAGTGAATACAGTTGAACATCTACATTTATGGTAAGTGAACACAGCTGTACTATGTTCTTCATGTTTCACTGTTGCAGTCATTACACTTGGGTTGATTCTCAAAGCTTAAGAATGGGTGGAGGCAGTCAAGAAGAGTTGGGGCTGGCTAGTATGCCCTGCAGGAGTGCTCTAGCAAAACCTACCCTGGATTTGGAAAAGATAGGCAGGTGGTAATGCTTGGTGAAGGTATGAACAGAACTCCAGGTAGCAGCTTCTAAAATGTCCCTGGTAGGGGCTCCCCTGAAGAATGCTGTAGAGAGAGAAGTTGCCCTAATGGAATGTTTTCTGACCCCATGAGGGGTTGATTTCCCATGGTGTTTGTAACAGAAGTGGATACAATGTGCTATCCATTTGAAAATAGTTTGTTTAGATATGGCCTTGCCCTCTGCCCCTGGTGCAAAGCTGACTAGTAACTGGTTAGATTTTCTGAAGGGCTTAGTCCTGTCAAGGTAGAGTCTGAGCTGTCTGTGCACATCCAAAGAGTGCAGTATCCTTTCCCCTTTATTTTGAGGATTAGGAAAGAAGGTTGGCAAATGGATAGATTGGTTGAGAGCTACAGTGGACACCACTTTAGGCATAAAAGTAGGGTTAAAAAAATCCTAAGATGAAACGTAAACGGGTTCAGTTTGAGCGTGCAGAGAATAATGGCGGCGGAGAAGGAACAGGGCGTGTTTCTGGAGAGAGTGGTTTGTCACACACAGAAGAAGATTCTGATAGTGAAGAATTTCCAGTTCTCCCAAACCCTGGGAACAGTAAAGGTTTAGATTCTTTTCATGAAAACCGTTTCAATCAGAAATGGAGTTGGAATGGACAGGGACCACAGAGGGGAGGGTATGGTAACCAGCGCTCTTATAAAAGGGGGAAATGGTATTGAATTTGACCCAGAAAATGAACATCTATCGAACAGTGAGTATGTGGTTAATTTATCTGGCCGTGTATTAACACAGTGCGATTTAAATGTGTTAAACAAAGGGTTGAAGTTTGTTCCCACTGTGGTTCCGAGAATTCATATGTTAAAAGCTGATGTGTTCAATTTCTCACGCAAACTACATCTCATGGATTTTTTTGTAAATGATAAAAATAGTAATAGGGAAAATATGGAAGTGGAAAATAGTAATTTAATTACAATGAATACAGATGATGAATTTTATTCATGTGATTCGGAATTAAATAGTATTGATTATTCTGAATTAGATACTAGCAAAATTGCAGTGAAAAGTAATTTTATGCCTCCGCAACGAAACAACAGCATAAAATATCGATATAAATCCTTAACACATAATATAGAGGCTGATTTTCATTATTTTAATCAAAATAAAAGACAGATAGAATATAATTTGACAAAAGAAGAATGGAATAGTTTGATTAACTTAGGACAAGATTATAATATGGTGTTTAAACCTTCAGACAAGGGTGGGAAATTGGTGATATTAAATGTTGCTCAGTATTTGGATATGTGCTACGCACATTTAACAAATGATGAGGTATATGAAAAAATAGTATTAAATGATTATATAGAAGCTCAAAGAAATTATGAGTATATCATAGACAAAAGTTATAGGTTGCAATATTTTTCCTATAAGGATGTAAAAGAAAAATTTAATATTAATAGCCCTAGAATGCCTTGCTTTTATTGTTTACCCAAATTACATAAAAATGTTTTCCCTCCCCCGGGACGACCTATAGTTTCAGCTACTAATGGTTTTTTACAGAATGTTTCGCAATTTTTGCATACACATTTACTACCAAATGTGTGTAAGTTGTCCTCATATATTAAGGATGTTTTTGATCTTATTGATTATATCAAGAATATACAATAGGAGGACAACATGTATTTTGTTGTAATAGATGTAGTAAGTTTGTATACAAGTATAAAACATGAGGATGGATTATTTGCTATTAAGCAGTTTATGGGTGATACTCCTGTTACTAAATATATATTAGAATTGTTAAATATGTGTTTAAGTAATAATATATTTGAATTTAACGGAGATATTTATAAGCAAAAACAAGGTACAGCAATGGGGGCAGCTTTTGCCCCCAGTTATGCAAATATTTTTATGGGTTTATTTGAGAACGAGCATATATATACTAACCAATTTTATTTAAAATATGTTTGCAAATATTTCCGTTATATTGATGATTTATTGTTTATATGTAAAGGTGGACAAGAAAATGTAACACAGTTTTTGGAAGAAATACAAAATAATAGTAAGGGTATAAAATTCGATGGGTTACAAGTTGGAACAATAGTCCAATATCTAGATATTACCTTGAAGGGATATGATAATCAATTGGTGCAATATCAAGTGTATAGGAAATTTCAAGGAGCTGGATCAGTATTGTATGGAACAAGTTATCACCCACCACATGTTATACAGGCTATTCCATATACTGAATTCCATAGGGTGAAGAGGTTATGTAGTAACCGTATTATAAAGGAAAAGGAATATTTATTAAGTTATAATAAATTTAAAATAAGAGGATATCATGAAAATAATTTAAAATATAGCTTGAATAAGGTTAAAAATGAAAGAAAAAACAATAGAAATGGATATTGTAATAAAGATAGAGAAGATAAAGAAATTATATATTTTGTCTCTACTTTTTCTTTACTATCTGAATGTGTTAAGGAACGAGTAATTTATAGTTGGAATTTACTTAAGAATGAAGTGGATTATTTGAAAAACAATAAAATTAATTTTTCATATAAAAGAGGTAGAAGTATCCAGGATTTTATAGTACACAGACGCTTTAAAGCACCGAATATGCAAATGTATAAGCAGGTAAAATATCGGGGTACAAAAAAATGTGTAAGTGTACTACTTGTAGATATATAGTGCAACAGTTTCAAATTATTAATGGAGTTTCTTTTGAAACTAAGGGGGCATTTAATTGTAATTCATTACAAGTTATTTACGGTATAGAATGTCCGTGTGGGAAGTTTTATGTTGGAGAAACAAAAAAAACATTGTCCTGCAGAATAAAGGAGCATGTTAGAGACATCAAAAATGGAAAAGAAAGTAGTCCTTTAGCTTTACATTTTTGTAAATATCATGAAGGTAAACCAGATAATTTAAAAGTCACAGTGTTGGATAGTATTCAAAATAATTTATATTTTAGTGAACAGCATATAAAAAAAGTATTAAGGAAAAAGGAATTATGCCTTATATTAAAATTTAATACATTAAAACCAAATGGGCTTAATCATGACTGTTCATGGAAAAGTTTATTATAAATGTTGCAATTTTATTTTTTAAAATGAATGCTATGTTTTTAAATAGATATTTAGATTTTCAAATGGTTATATAATTGAATAATTGAATGGGAGTGTTTTTGTTAAGTGTATATAAGGGTAGATGTAATGAACTGTTGAAATTTTACTCTGTAAAGGCAAGTTTGCCGAGGCGCTAGAGAGAATAATTATTTGTATTCCTACAACTTTGGTTTGAGACTTGAAGTGGATTAAATAAGTTTCCCGGATTGCATTGGAGTCATCTATTTGTGGTATTGTTTTACTGTGTGCTTTGGACTTTGGTTTTTGTGGTCTCTACAATAAAAGTAGGGTTAGTTCTTAGGGATACCCTGTCAGCATGAAAAATAATGAAGGGTTCCACAGCCATAAGTGCATGAAGCTCAGACACTCTTCTAGCTGAAGTGATGGCCAGAAGCAAGGCTGTTTTCCAAGAGAGGAATTTTAACTCTGCTGACTCTGCAGGCTCAAGGGGGGGGGGGAGCATGAGCTTTTCCAGTACAAAGTTAAGGTCCCAAGTGGGGGTGGGTGCTCTCCTTGGTGGCCCTAAATTGTTGGCCCCTCTCAAGAGCTGTTTGATGAGAGGGTGAGAGAAGAGAGGTGGCTCAGTGTTGTAATGAGCCGAGATGGCAGAGGCATGGATCTTAATGGAAGAGAAGGACATGCCTCTGTGGAGTAGATCTGCAAGGTAATCCAGGATTAGAGGTAAAGAGGGCAAAGCTGAGTCTGCTCCTTTAGACTGAATCCAGGAACAATACCTTTTCCACTTATCAGCATAGGATTTCCTTGTACTGGGTCTTCTGGCTTCCAGAATGACATCCAGTACCTGCTTGCTTAGGCTGGTCACTGGGGGAGAATTCAAGGAATAAGCCAGGCCGCAAGGTTCAGGGTTTGCAGCTGTGGATGCAGGATCTGCCCCTCCTGCTCAGTGAGGAGGGTTGGGATCTGAGGTAGATGCCATGGTGGCACCAGTGACAGGCTGCACAGTAGTGGGTACCAGCGCTGGCGTGGCCAGTCTGGGGCAATCAGGATTGCCCTTGGTCTGTCCTGCCTTATCTTGAATAATATTCTTGAAAGAAGAGACAGAGGGGGAAAAGCATAGTTTGAGAGGCTTACCCACTGGAAGGATAGGACATCCACTTCCTATGCCCTGCTGTGAGGTGTCCTGGTGCAGAATTTGCTGATCTGGTGATTGTAGGGGGAGGCAAAGAGGTCCACCTCTGGTATCCCCCATTTCTGGGTTAGCAGGCTGAAAGTGTTGGGGTTTAATTGTCACTTGTGTGGGTCTAGGAGATTTCTGCTTAAGTCGTATGCCAGAGAGTTTTTTCTGCCTGGCAGGTATTGAGCTTGCAGATGAATATGCATGTCCAAGGCCATGTTCAACAGTGTCATGGCTAGCCTGCAGAGTGGGTAAGAGTGGATTCCCCCCTGCTTGTTGATGTACCACATAACTGTGGTGTTTTCTGTTTTTATTAGCAGGGGTCCCAGTGAGAGTAGAGATCTGAAAGCTGTCAGAGCATGCTGAAGAGCTAGCATCCCTTTTTAGTTGATGTGCAGATGAATTTGACTTGGGCTCCAGTGGCCCTGAATGCACTTGTCCCCCAGATGTGCCCCCTAGGCATAGCCTGATGCATCTATGGTTAGGGTCTGGGTGGCACGGGGTTGTGTAAAGGGAAGCCCCTTGTTGTGGCTGCATGCTGCTGCCCACCAGAGAAACTCTGTCCTTAGTCAAGAAATGATAGTTATGATGGTTTCCAGGTCCTGAAAATGTTGGCACCAAAGAATTTTTAAGTACCATTGAAATTTCCTCATATGGAGTCTTGCATATGGAATTAGTAAAATGCAAGAGGCCATGAACCCTAGAGCTTGCAGGATTTTCCATGTGGATAGCTGGATTCTGGTGACTATTAGAGTGAAGTAGCCTGTTAGATAGGCTTGTTTTTCTGTAGTAAGGAATGCCATCTGGGAGGCTGGGTCCAACCTTGCTCCCAGGAATACAATCTTTTGACTGGGGACTAGTTTTGATTTCCTTTTGTTGATAGTGTACTCCAGGGAGGTTAGAAGGTTCTTTACAAATGTCAGGTGCTGAATCAGCTTTTCCTGACTGTGTGCCTGAATCAGGCAATAGTCCAAGTAAGGGTATATTTGAATATTTCTCTGTCTGCAATAGGCAATGGCTGGAGCCAGGCATTTTGTGAAGACTCTGGGAGCAGTGGATAAGTCAAAGGGAAGTGCAGAGAACTGATAATGCATAGATCCTGCCCTGAAACATAGATATTTCCTGCATGATTCCCTGATAGGGATGTGCAGATAGGCTTCTTTTATGTCTAGGGTGACTAGCCAGGCCTCTTTGGACAGCATAGGAAGAAGCTGCTGAAGGGTAAGCATTTTGAATTTTGGTACCACCAGGAAGGTGTTTAGAATGGAAAGGTCTAGGATTGGGCACCAAGTGCCCTCTTTTCTGGGTACCAGGAAAAGTCCCGAATAAAACCCTTGACCTATATGCTCTGCAGGAACAGGTTGAATTGCCCTTATGGAGAGCAGGGATTGAACTTGATTTTGTGCCTCTGACCACTGGTTTGGAGGAAGGTCTGGGAACCCTTTCAGGGTTGGCAGTGAGTGGAAGTAAAATTTGTACCCCGGGATACAATGTTGAGGATCCATCAGTCTTTGGTGATGCCAGTTTTTTGCATGGTGGTCAAGTTTTCCTCCTAGGGGTACGAGCAATTGGGCAGCGGTGAGGAGTGGAGTTGAGAAGTCATTGTGAATTCTTTCCATAAGGGGGTGGCTTAGCACTCCCTGATTTAGAAGTGGAGGTACTCCATTGCTTAAATCTCTGCATACCCTGAGACTGTAATCTGGAGGGGGGGTCTGTTTCCCCTGGGTCTAGTTTGAGATGGCCTTGAGGGGGCCGGAAAGGAGCAATGTTTCAAAGGGCAATGCCTACTGAATCTTGGAGGCTGCACCTGCAAAAAATTTTTGACTGCCTGCATAGACTTAGCCTTTTCTTCCTTATTTATTAGAACCTCTTCTGCTTTGGTGCCAAACAAATTGTCCTTATTCAAATAACCGTCTAGTAAGTTTGATTTGACATGGTCTGGCAAGGTCTGTTCCTTAAGCCAAGCATGCCTTCTCAGTACAGAACCAGTGACTGCTGCCCTGCAAGATGCTTCTAGGGCATCAAACCCACATTGCAAGGTATGCTTGCTGACTTGGCTTGCGGAATGCATAAGCTCCTATAATTCTTTATTTTCTGCACAGTCAGTAAAGGTAGATAATGTTTGCTTAATAAGTTCCATAATATGTTGCTGGTATTTCAGCATGTGAAACTGGCAATTCAGTGCCCTAATGGCTAGAGTTGCAGAGGTGTATACTTTTTACCCCATCTGTCTAAAGCTCGGGAATCCCTGTCCGAAGGGGTGGGATTCTTAGCTGTAGTTGCTTTTATACCTTTAGGCCCTTGGGAAATGACCTCTGGATCAGCAGTAGGATTTTTGGAAAGAAATTTGTGAGTGTCAGGGACTCTGTAGTACTTGTCTGGTTTCCTTGGAGCAGGGGGTAAAGTATCAGGAGTCAGACTGGATCCATAAAGACATCATCCACAACATCTAGAACAGGAGGGATAGCTAAGGGTCTATGTTGTGGCAATTCTAAAAATGCTCTGAGTCTCGTTTTGGACTGAGGATAATCCTGGCATTCCCAGTGGAAATGCTCTCTTAAAGTATGAAGGGTTTCACCAAAAGAAAACTCCTCTGGAGGAGAAGCAGAGGGAATGGATTCCTCCGCATCTGAATCCTCATAAGCAGATAAAAGCATGTCTTCATATTCAGAAACATCAGAGTCATCGGATTCTTGTTCAAATAAAGCTGCTGGGGGCAGGCCTCTTTTTCTCTTAACAGGGTAGGGCTGGCTTCCCCTAATCAGCATGATCAGGTCTTCTGCCATTTTAAGCATTTGAAATTGTGGAAAGAAAGCAGGTGCTTGAGATTGAGTCGTCGTTTTTTTAGGCGTAGCTCATACTTTTGGTCTTAGAAACTTGGTAGTTTTAGTCAAAATTGAAGACGCGAAAGAAGTCATCGGTTTGTGTCGAGTTTTGGTAATGCAAAGAACTTCCTCAGAAGCCAGTGCCTGCACAGTGGCTCTGGACCCATCCAAGGTAGAGACATCTGCAGGTTCCTTATTCAAAGAAGAGTCTCGCAGCATACCAGACTCCAAACGGGTCTCGGTAGCGGCCTATGAATCCATTGAAGCAGGTATCAGGGGCTGCGAAAGCACTCACTGAGTACCAGTGAACTGGTGACTAGCTTAACAGAAGCATCATCGGCAATTTTGGACCTGTGCGGTCTGTCTCTGTCTTTATCCGTATGTTTTTTTCAGAAGATCGGTAGCTGTATGACTTACCAAAGTCATTTTGGAAAATGGAGATCGAGCGCAAAAGTATTTAGTGACTATAAGGGCCCAACGACGAATAGTTCAGACGTTGAACAAAGCACAGAACCAACAGCAAGGAATGTCATGGTTTGGGCCTAAACAGGTGACACAGTAAGAATGGAAATCTCAGTGTGTTTTTTTCTTTCCACAGGCGAGACAATTGTTAACTTTTTCTGACATCGGTTAGAACAAGACAAAAGGATCCCCAATGGGGTACTTAGCTTTAGAAGACTTCAGGATGATTCAATTCGGAAACGAAAACTCAGGTAACGGCCGACTGGCACTCATGTGAACTGCTTCTGCTTCGGGCTCCTCGGCAAGAAAGACTGATGTAATGGTGTCGGCTGCCTGTTTTTATACCCCTGATAACCTGACACCTGGAGCAACAGCAACTGATGCAGAAATACTAGGTCTCTGGTATTCGGGCCGACTGAGGGCTAACTGCAGGCAGATAACCCAAGTGTGATGACTGCAACAGTGTAATGAAAAGAACATCTGGAGTGTTTCTCCCCAGGCCTCCGCTAAAAATTGGCTTTGTTCCAAGTCAGACTTTCCCAGTAAACGAATGTTAAATAAATAAATATATTTCCTGCCCACATGAAAAGTGTAGAAAGTTCTATTATGGAATTTGGAACTTGTGCCTAACGTGGAAAGATACAGATAGAGAGTCAGAATATTTTTAGCTAGCAAAAATAATGCAAAATGCAAAGGTGCTCATTTTTAATTAGCCAGTGGTTGCAGAATAATAGTAGCAATGTAGTTGATCTGAGTTAAGAATAATATAAAAGAATGACACTTTTGTACTCAGGAGGACAAGACCTCAATCGCCTTACCTCTGATATACATATGTTCTCTATAATAAATGAGACTAGTCTTCTCTGCTGAACTGTGTTGTCTGAAGTCATTTTGGTACCTTAATAAGATCCATAAATCTGACCAGCCTCATACGAAAAATCATGGAAAGACTTATCATGGAGTTAATCAATAAGGATATAAGGAACCTCCAAAACACTGGACCTGTCTCAGTTTGAATTCATCAAGGGTAAGTCAAGCTTACTTATCGGTGGACGTTTTTGAAATGGTCACCAAACAAGGAATAAAGGTAATATGGTATACGCCATATACCTCGACCTGGCCAAAGCTTTTGACACAATCCCCCATTCGGGCATAGTAGAAAAGCTACATAATCAGGGAATAAACCCCTACATCTCCCATTGGATTGGCAACTGGTTCACAGATAGTATGCAGAAAATCAAGATACAGGAAGTTACCTCCACAAAAGGTAGTCTCCAGTAGTGAGCCCCAAGGTTCTGTGCTGGGACCTCTTCTGTTTGGCATCTACTTCTCTGAAGTAAAAGCAAATAGCAAAGGGCTCTGGCTGACTAACTTTATAGATGAGTGCAAGCTAGGAGCAGTCACTGAATCCCCAAATGACTTAACCATCCTGCAGGAAGGCTTGTCCAAAATAGATAATGGGTGCCAAACAAATGGATGGAAATTAAACTATATGCCAAAAATACATTACTGTATCCTTTGGGAAGTCATCTACTTGGGAAAATACCATACTGGTAACACACTTCTAAATGTTAACCCAGTTGTTTGGAATTTTGTAACTTATGAGCACAGTGACCTAACTGTCAGTCAACAATTATCCATTGCCAGAAGAATGTCCTTCTATACTGCGCAACTTACAAACAAAGGGATTGTATCTAGATCTAGGGATGTCATTGTCTCCCTTTACTCAGCCCTCATTAGGTCAGTCATTGAATATAATACCCCCCTTTGGCATGTAACTGCCTAGACTCAGGCAACAACTGGAATGCCCACAGAGTTACCTTACTGAAAGAATACAAGGTCTAATCAATGACTACTACATGGACTGACTCAAAGCCCTTTCGCTATACTAAGTACCCTACAGACTACTAAGCCGTGACCTGTGGCTGACACACAGGCACCCTCTGACCAAATTCTGATAGATTTGCTGCACATTAGCAAGTCAAATGGCATCAGAAATACTCAATCTAGGGATCTAAACCTATTTTACAACATCAAGAGAATGGTTTGGAGGAACAGGTATATCTCAAAATAGATATTGCTGGTCTGAAACATCCACATAAAACAAAGCTCAACCCTATCCATATTCAAGCACAACTTGGATCTATAAATGAGAAACATAAAAGTTACCTCAGAACTGCCCTCTGTACTACTACTAATGAATGGAGGCAGCTCCTAACTGCTTTATCCCATGCAACGATCCCCTCAAATTGTCTATGGTATGATCACATTCTCTTTAGGAGTAATACATAATTATTGACTATGAGGTGAGTAAGGCTAATTTATTACCAAATGGAATAAGTTAAATCAAGCACCAAAAATGAAAGTGTCTAGTCTTAAAATGGCCCGCGAGGGCAGCTTGACTAGTACTTACCTATGAACCTATGAACCTATGAACCTATAAGAAGTAGATGGTTCAGGGGGGCACAACCCCTTTTACATGAATGTAGGATCTTTACTATAAGAATTTTAGTGTTTTTTGGTTCTAATCAATTGATATTTTGATTGTCTTCTTATAAAAGTCTGTCACTTAACATATTTGCCTAGTATCTACTCAAAATGTTTACATATATCACTCTCTCTGCAGTTAATATGTATGCTACTAAATGCATCATTGTTGTACTATGCCATGATATCATTCTGTTTTTTTTTTTATTTACATTGCTACATTCCTTGTAAATAACTTAATGCTAACCAAAATTTTTAAACATATTGTTACTGCATTCTCAAAATACTGTACTTTTGTCTTGTATATATTTATATTGTATATTTCTCTCTGTTTTTGCACTAAGTATCTTACAACTTGCATTGTTAGATTTTTCTTATTTTCTAGTTACTTTCCTGGAGCTTTTCTCCTCGGGTCTCCTCTGAAAAAGGGCTATCTGGGCCCAGTCGGACTAACTCGGTTAACAAATGTAAAAATAAATAAAAATAAAAAGTAGAAGACCTCTAAAAGTGGGTCGTACAAGCCTGAATATTGCAGTATGACTGTAAAAGAAATATAGTAAATCTCAATGCTACCTTGAATGGCATTGCAATGCTATTCTATTGGGAATATCAACTTACCCTGCACCTTATGATGTAGTAGTAGCTCCCACAACCTCAGATATGTATGTATATATGTTGTTTGTCTTTCGGCTTTTCCCCGTTAGGGTTCGCCACAGCAGAACTCCGGTCCGCTAATGATTGGCGGTTGTTTTTTTTACAGTGTCGAGTTGCCAGCCCGACGCCCAACCTTCAACGAAGGCATGCCCATTCAACGCATGTCTTTCGAATACCCACTCGACCGCGGGGAGGACATGCAGACTCCACACAAGGCACTCCCAACCCAACCGAGAATCGAATGGGAGAAGCTCTTGCTGTGAGGCAACAACGCTACCGCGGCACCACCGCGGAATGTATATATACTAAGCCTAAAACTGCTGTTCCCTCGAATAAAGGAGAATATTCCAGGGTAACTCAACCTCACCTGTAGGATATACTCATCATATTTAACCTTTCAGTCTCATGAGTCACACTATTGTGTAGCACAGGGTAAAACAGAAGACGGTAAGTACTATACATACTTACAGATCTTGTTTACTCATCTCAACAGGGATTCACAAACCAACAAAAAACAAGTTTTTTTTTTTTCATTCAGCTTTCACCCATGGGTGAAAGTAATCTAGTGGCATATTTTATCTGAGTTTGGATGCTGTAGTATGAGTCACTCTGATGTGATAATTAAATGTGAAGTTTGATTCCATCTATAAACACCAATGATGAAGTTCTTGGTGTATGGATAAATAATAAAAATGCTCATTTTAAGAACAGGTCATGGTGACTCCCTAGGTTTGCTGAGTAGAACATGTTTCTAGTTTTTTGATTCCATCTATGCCACAATATCAATATATATATATATATATATATATATATATATAGGTTCATAGGTAGGTACTAGGCTATTGGCCCTAGGGCCTACATAAGCATAGCCAAAAAGGTACCCTGGCTTTTGCCACCCAAGAAAATTATTTTCCTGTGCCCCTGTTGAGCACAGCCACAGAAGTGATCCCCTGGGTGAATTCCCTATATCCCATCCAATCATCAAGATTCTTCTTGAAGAGTGATAATGAGGAACTTTGTTTGATATAGATAGATAGTTTGTTTCAGAGTATGGGAAGTCTCTGGAACAGGAATCTATCCCTCCAGCATGTTCTGTTTATTGTAGTGACAAAGTTTAGGTCCCTAGAGCGTGTAGCTCAAAGGGACTGGGATTTCTTTAATTGGAACATGTCCAACAGCTCTGGGTTCGACACAGCTTAGTAAGTTAGGCAGAGATTGCCTCTGAATAGGCGATATGCGACGGAGTAAAGCTGGAGTTTTTTGAGATAGTTTGCGTAGGGCACCTATTTGAGGCCGGTAATCCTCTTTGTGAGGTATTTCTGCAGCCTTTCCACTTGTTGTAGATGTCTTGGGAGGTACATACCAAAAGGGGTGCTGTATTCTACAATGGGGTTTAATGAGTGACAAGTAGAGGGGAACAATTACCTCTTTTTTCCTGGATAAGAAACCTTTTGTGATGAGGTGTGCCACGTAGAAGGATTTCCTGACTACTGTGATGATGTGATTATCAAAGGAGAGACTACTGTCCACCTGTGTCCCAAGGTCTCTTATCACACTTTTGGTGTTAAGTAAACTATCACCTATGTGGTAGTTCATGGGTACAGAGTTTTTACCAAAAGGGATGACAATGCACTTTTTGGCATTGAGCTTGAGGCCATGGCTTTGCTACCAGGCATCTGTCTCAGTGAGGCCCTATTGTAGGATGTCCACATCATTAGAAATTTCCATTATGGCTCATAATTTGCAGTCATCTGTGAATTTCATTAGCCAAAGACCTTCTGTGTTAGCCTGTACTTCAGAGAAGTAGATACCAAACAGGAGAGGACGCAGGACTGAGTCCTATGGTACTCCACTTGTCACTGCTCTGAAGTCCAATTTAGAGTCTGCTACTTTCACAGTGTGGGTTCTGCCAGTGAGCCAGTTGGCAACCCATCTTGTGACATAGGGATTTATACCTAGTTTTGTGAGTTTATTTACAATTCCAGAGTGGGGGATGGTGTTGAAAGCCTAGGCGAGATCTAGATATGGTGTATGAACCACCTTACCCTCATCTACGGCTTTGGTGACTGCTTCAAAGAAATCTATCAGGTTTAGGAAACATGATCTGCCTTTTACAAACCTGAACTGGGTGAGGACCAGAGTTTGGAGCTTGCCAATGTCATTTTTTATAAGTTCCATGATGATACGTTCCATAGCCTTGCAGACCAGGCTTGTCAGGCTAATGGAGTAGTAGTTCCCGTGGGTCCATCGTGGCTCCCCCTTTGTGGACTGGGATAACCGTCGCTGTGCACCATTCAGTGGGCACAAAGCCTGAGGTGAAGCTATGATTGAACATGGCACTTAGGTGGGGTGCCAGTTCGTTCTGTAGTTCATGTAGAATGCAGCCTGGGATGTTGCCAGGTCCCATGGATGCTGTGTTCTTGGCTTTGGAGAATGTGTTTTTTACCTGTGCAGCTGTGATTACAGGAACTTTGCATTCTTCTGGTATAGAGATGAGTCCTTTAGTGGGTGAGAGTGGGGTAAAGTTAGCACTGAACCTACATGCCAGGATGTTGGCAATATCAGTTGGTTCTGTATATTTAGTGCCATTGTGCTGTAACTCAGAGCAGTTCTGAATGTTGCCATTGAGATTCCTGACATAGCTATAGAATGATGTGTGGTTGTTTTTAGAATCAGTGGTGATTTTGTTTTCATAACTTGCTTTGGAGGATTTTATGAGAGATCTCAGCTTCTTACTGAGGCTGACCAGGGAGTTCCTACAATCACGGGATTTTACACTTTTTTGTAATAGTTTATTTCTTCTGTTGTAGAGTTTGTTTATGGCAGGGGACTACGAGATTGGCTTCCTTTTTTTGGAGGATAGCATCTTGGTTCTGTTAGGGATTGCATGATCCATGCACTCGTGATACCTTATCCATAAGAACATTACTATAACCATGATGTTCCAGAAAGTATAACTTCTACAGCTTCCAGAGGGATTCAGTTACTTACATGGTCAAGTAGCAATGCCAAAAAAGAGCAATGAAAGAGGGAAAGTACTGCTAGATTCTTGAGTGTGTCACAGTTTTTCCTACTATGATGTAATATGTGAACTAAAAACAGATGCAATTATTTCTGTGACTAATGCCACAGAAAGTCTTGACACATCATTTATGGACAATCTGCCAAATAAAGACCATTTCTGAATTTTACCTTAAGTATTTGCTTGAAAATAAAATTCAGAAAGTATATGCTTGGGATGGGTCCTTTCAGGGAAAGGGCTTTCAACAGCAGTTAAAGATATCGTTATATGACACCATCATGACTTCTGCTAGTAAGAGTTATTCTGCATGGGTATACATTGAGTTCATAATGACTGTCATCCTGAAACTATTTGCCAAGTGAGACCATTGTCCCATTAACATAGAAGTATTTCTGATTTTTAATTAAAAGTATTTTTTGAAATTTGTAAGTACTTTGTGGTCAGCTGATGAAAGTAGATTTATGTTATTAGCTGCCTTGATGAAGAAAGTGGATATAATGAAAATGGACTTTCAGAAAAGAACATGAAAATGCTTACAAACAGAACTGCGACTCTTGGTTTAAACAGAAATCTTTTATGGATCCTGTATTTATATTTCCCCATGGATCCATTCATTTCCCCCACCCCCATGGTGGTGCTCAGTTTGTTTTCATCAGGCAATGACATATTGTCAAACGACATATGATATGGAAGAAAGGCCTGATATGGAAGAAAGGCCTGCAATTTCACTCAAACAAACACAGACTTGTCTTACTCTCTCTCTTTTATTTGATTTATGGATTTTTGCCAGCTTTCAAAACATTTTTTGTCAAATTATATTTTTAAAAATTATGTTTCACTTAATTTTGAATCCATTTTATTTGACCATTTCCACAGATATACTACTTGCTGTCTGCTTGTGCTACTTTTTGACTTGATTCTGAAATGAGATTCAGTGGTGCCTTATATAAATGAAACGCGTGAATGTGGCATATGTTAACAAAAGTAATTTTTAGTATTTTCTGATTTGTTCAGTTGTTCAGAGAAAGATACATAATTATAATTTATAATTTCAGCCCCCTATATTTTATATTTTTTTACAATTCCCTTTCTCCTTCTTTGTCACATCCACCATACTTCCTTACCATTCCTCATATGGCTAACATGTTACATTATTCGGTGAGGACTGATTTCACTAAATAATGACATGCATGCCTTATCCTTCAGAAAATCCATGGTAACACAAGACCTTTTATTCTAGCAATATTCTAAGTTTATAAGAGCAATATTTAAAATGTCTCTGTTTTTGGGAATTTGTCCCCCCATTATTTTTAGCTTTGTCCAGATTTTGGAATATATGACTTAATTGAAAGAAGGAATCAGAGAAATTTAAAAAAAAATGTTTCCAAGGTAACAGTGGGGAGAATACTAAGGAAAATCTGCAATTTTCACCTGCCTCAGGACATACTCTAAGGAATCAAAGCCTCATCTCCAACTTGAAATGAATTTAGAATAGAAGGAAAGCAAATGGACATCCCACCTGCAATAGTTTTGTAGTGCATGGAGCACAATGATTATGGCCCCATATTGTTTTTTGATATTATTGTTTTTTATATAGCCATTCTGCTGTTGGTTGGTCTGTTGGATGCTTTTGAGAAGTTTATTCACTATATTTTTATCCAGCAGCCCTTTTATACTAGATGTGACTTGGGTTGTGTTTGGAATCTCTTGTGACCTTAACAAATGTTAAGCACCCACTGCTTATGCATTAAGGTCAGGTCTAGTGCCAGGCAATACAATCTGCTTGTACTGACTAGCAAACAGTGGCAGAAATTAAAGATTTGTTTCTCCTTGCTGTCCACACTGTTACTGCATCCATAAATTCTCAGACAAGCTCAGTTACAAGAATAACAGGATGTATTAACATTCATTTCCTAAAGGATACAAAATCTGAAACTCAGATGTTATTATTTAGTGACTTCAATCGTCAGTGGTGTGGCCAAAAATCATACATTTTATGAGAAACAAACCAAAAATATGAAGCAATAATTTACACGTCCAGCAAAAATCCAGGCAGTTGAGAAGTATGAAAAGAGAGTGCAAATGTAATGGACTATATTACATTACCTCTCTGACAGCACTTGCTAAATGTTATACAGCTATGCAAGCTGGGAAAACAGTTAGCAATTTTCTTCTCTGTAATTAGTTGCGCATGTAGCAGATAAAGCTCCATGTACTACAAAGAATTATGATCTGGTCATCAGTCTTAACCTTCAGTTATGTGTTCTTGACATGGATGCCAAGATTCACCCCTCAGGCTTTACTATCGAGGTGAAAGTCTTGGCATCCATGTATCCATGTCTCAAACACATAATAAGCGGGTTATGATTGTCACACCGATCATAATCCTCTATATTCTACCCAGCCTACCAAAATGGATGACCTGGAAACCTAGAAGAACAAAAGCCTCAAGGGAAAGTTTAAATGCAAATTTCTATCAACCAGGATTCCATAATGAAAGAATGGTAACACCTTCAGGACAAATCTGATATAATACCAAGATTATTCCAGATTAATCAGGCATTGACAAAATTGGCATAGTCAAAGTATGAAGGGGGAACTTCCTACTTTTCAGTAGAAGATCACTACTTAACTCCTAGGCAGGAGAATTCCTATCCCAGTGATGTTTCAGTTTCTGGTAGTTGTATCACAGACATGACATCATACTTCAGGGCAAGTAACAACTGAGCTTCTACCAACCC
Source organism: Protopterus annectens (assembly GCF_019279795.1). Taxonomy (NCBI): domain Eukaryota; kingdom Metazoa; phylum Chordata; order Ceratodontiformes; family Protopteridae; genus Protopterus; species Protopterus annectens. Next base: position 1,210,203,984 of record NC_056728.1, read on the forward strand.
CACCTGATGGTCTGAGTTATATCTGGTCTCCTTCATATCATGGAAGTCCAAGGATCCAAAATCCAGGAATGAGACAAAGGGCAAGGGAAAAGCCTCTTATTGTAGGAGGAGCCCATCTTAAGGATTGCTAAATAAACACAAAAGTACAAACTAAAATACTGTTTAACTATAGTGTAAACCAAGTTAAACCAAGTGGGATAAATGTTGATGATATTGTTTTACAAATAAGAACACTCATGAATATTAGAGAGGTAGCCAGCAACCCATAGCTTCAGAACTACCAGTGCATATGAAGTTACATTAAATAAACTGCATGCATAGATCAGAAGCATAAAAAAGACAATGACATAAAATGAATCACCAGTTTAAGTCACAACAAATTAGATGCAGCACAAAAATAAGCAATAACTTAAAGTTAAAAGTACAAAAATAGCCATACTCATCATTGTAGCAGTATAGGTAGTTACATTATAGATGGAGTGGATAAACATCCAGAGAGGCTTTATCAGTTATCAGTAAATCAAATTCACTGTTTACCAAAAGCAGAGCTAAACAGTGGATTATCACAGTATCATTCAGTTCTTGTAGATAGTAAAAAAGACTATCGTCAAATTACACTTGACAACAAACATCGATGACTACAAATATAACCTGTATGAAAACACTGCTATTAGCTCATTTGTGGAGGAGAGCTAGCTACAGCTAATGTAACAAATATACTTATAAAGCATCAAGTACCAAGTCCACTGAAGCCAGATATTGAAATAACTTCAATAATCAAATACCCAAAATTAGTAGAGTGTAAGCAACTATAATGAAAGAGAAATATAAACTAATAGTGGCTGAACACATATCTACCTTTAACCAAACACCAAAACCAGCAGATAACACAAGTATCTAGGCAAGAAATTATTTTGTGTGTGTGGATAAGAAACCAAAATGTTTATGATGAGCAAACTAAATGCAAATACAAATTTTGAATGTTTCAACATAAACATCTCTGCAGCTTTGGTGAAAGTTACTGAAATATTTGGAGTAGTCCTCCAGCTTAACCATTCACTAAAACCAAAGCATCATCTTCCAGGTAGAATATGTCTACAAACCAAAAATAAATAAATATATTAGCAAGGGTCACAAGCAGTTTATTAAAACATTAACAGTCTCTGTTCTATTTAATAATAAACTGTTTGTCGCCATTTTTTATTTATTGTATTGTATGTTTCATAAAACATTGAAAATCAGTTATAATGTCAATGTTGCTGGGGTATAAAATTACTAAGGACACTAAACAGAAGCATGAACTTAAAAGCAAAGCTGTCATCCAGGATTATCATAGCAGGTCTCTTAAAACATTAAAAGATATAGCTCCAAATAAAAATCCAGGTTGCCATTGGGAATTTAAAAGTGTTGCAAAAGCAAGATATAAGACTTAGCTAAAATCTAGCCAAAAATGAAATTCCAGGTAGCAAAAAAAAAATCAAAAATGATGTTTATATTTCCAATAATATCAAAGAAAAATAAAACTCCAATACAAACCACAAGGCAGCAAAACAAAGTTTGCACTATTACCAAAATTTGCAGCAGAAAGATAGAACCAAAAGCAAAAACATCCAAGACTGAACACTGCTGGTAGCTGTGATGAATAGTATGTCCATCTAATCCACTACTTGGAAACCACATACCAGAAATAATCTGGACTGTTTTTTTTTTCTTTCGAAACAATAGACACTGAGCCTAAAACATTGAAATCCTGAATGCCTGAATGCAACTTGATGAATAAGTAAATAAATAAAAACATTGAAAATTCTGTCACTTTAAGACATAAGTCAACAGGAAAATGCCAGCTTTCAGATAACTCAAAGCAATTAATTCAGAGCAAAGTTAAAAGTTAAGATGCATTATTACAATAGAACTGAGAAACTCTTGCAGAACATTACATAAAATGTCAATTTCCTACACTGTATTTCTCTGTAGCCCTACTGCAGTCACCATCTTCAAACTTTATTTATCGCATCATCTAAATATTCAGTGCTACTTTGTGTCATACTGCAGCTCTGAAATGCTTATATTGACATTCTATTAATTCTTTGTATTTCATTCTCATTTCCTATTCAAGAGTTTGTACTTGTTTGTCAGCTTAATATATAGAACATTGAGAAAACAATTTTGTATCAAATACCATTTGATGAGAGCAGCGTTTTCAGCATTTAAGTAGAAAATGTTTGCATAGTCATATCATTAGCATTATAAATACATTTGTCAGGAAAATTCTCACTTTGTCATCAGTCACTATTCCACAAATACTAACTTAACAAATAAGGAATTTGTGATTACCAAAACTTTT